>NC_044362.1:33059340-33329340 GCF_007364275.1 Archocentrus centrarchus | reverse complement strand
CTGAGCAGCAGAGAAACGACTGAGAAACGACTGAAAAATCACATCACAAACATGGAAGCTGCTTACAGTGGTACTGATGTGTGCTTCCTCTAAAAATTATCTCTATAAGAAAAATATTAATACCAGGTAGCAGGTGACAGGAAGCAGCACACTGAAGCTCATCATTCCATCTCAGTTTAGGTCGTGATCACCTGAATATTTTGGTAAACTGAGCTTTTTCTTATTTATTATGTACATACAGATAAACCTGCCTGCCATGCTCCTGGACTCTGGCTGAAGTCGTGTTCCTTCAGTTCCTGAGATTTGGTGCTGTCCATCCATCCATCCATCCATCCATTCTCTTCCGCTTATCTGGAGCCAGGTCGCAGGGGCAGCAGCCTAAGCAGAGAAGCCCAGGCTTCCCTCTCCCCAGCCACCTCCTCCAGCTCATCCGGAGGGACCCCAAGACATTCCCAGGCCAGCTGAGAGATATAATCTCCCCAGTGTGTCCTGGGCCTCCTCCCGGTGGAACATGTCCAGAACACCTCACCCAAGAGGCAGCCAGGAGGCATCCTAATCAGATGCCCGAGCCACCTCAACTGGCTCCTTTCAATGTGGAGGAGCAGCGGCTCTACTCTGAGCCCCTCCCAGATGGCCGCACTCCTCACCCTATCTCTAAGGGAGACACCAGCCACCCTTCAGAGGAAACTCATTTCTGCCGCTTGTATTCGCGATCTTATTCTTTCGGTCACTACCCAAAGCTCGTGACCATAGGTGAGGGTAGGAACGTAGATCAACCGGTAAATCGAGAGCTTCGCTTTTACACTAAGCTCCCTCTTCACCATGACAGACCGGTGCAGCGTCTGCATCACTGCAGAAGCAGCCCCGATCCATCTGTCAGTCTCCCGTTCCCTTCTCCCATCACTCGTCGACAAGACCCCGAGATACCTGAACTCCTCCACTTGGGGCAAGAACTCATCCCTGAGCCAGAGAGGGCACTCCACCCTTTTCCAGCTGAGGACCATGGCCACCTCCCTCCCTCTGATTAGTCTGTAGCTGTGTCCAAATTCAGGGGCCGCATCCTTCAAAGGCCGCATTTGTAGGCCGATTACGTCACAGCGAGGTGACGAAGGCTGTCCAAATTCGAAGGCTCCTTCAAATGCGTCCTTCTTTTCTTGAATTTGAAGGATGGGTCCGGTGTATCCTTCGTGGCCTACCATATCCCATGATTCATTGCACATCAAAACGCAAACACAAAAATGGTGGAGCAGCCAAAAAGTTTGAAAAATAACTGTTTCTGTGACACAAAATAAACTTTTAAAATGTTTTCAGGCAAGAATGTAAATGTGTAAACCTCAGATATCAGCTTGCTTTATCAAGATATCGCTTATTTGCAAAAAGTGCTCCACTGTTTTCGGAGCTGTCCGTTGCCGCTGCTCTACCAGCAGCTCGCCTCACTAGCTGTCAGCTGACCGGGCTATCGAGGCTCGCTTTAGCCGGAGAGAACGCCCGGCTGCCCGCACATCCTTTTCAAACCCCCGCTGGCTTACGCTGCTGAGTGGAAGTTAAACACAGATATAACTCACTCAGATGATCTCTAACAGCTGATGTTTGGTTTGTTTCAGTGTTTCATTTGTTCCTCGGGAAATCGGATTGCCTGAAATTAAAGTTAAGCATCATAACTGGATAGTTTTATTCTACATTAATGTCTCACTTGTTATAGTTGGAAATTAATCATTCTCTCAGCTGTATTCCTTGATGTTGAAATGTGTTATGCTTTTACACAGCTGTTCTTCGCACTGTCACGGATGCTAGGCGACATGAGCTACGCTGAGGTGAGGGCAGGTGAGGCTGATATGAAGGCTAGACCGTCCAATTTCACAGCTGCTCACTTCCGACCTTTGCGGTCTTTGTGGGCAGCAAAGGACACGGTCTACGTAAGCCAGGTCCTTCGACGGATGTGGCCCCTGAATTTGGACACAGTTTGTGTGTGTCTTCCCTTTGTTGAGTTGTCTGTGTTGTTATTGTATGTCTGCGGTGTCCTGCAGGTTTTAGATGTGTCCCTGATCCACCTGAATCAAATGGCTGAATTACCTCCTCATTATGCAGTCAAGTTCTCCAGAGTCCTGCTAATGACTTCTATATTTGACTCAGGTGTGTTGAGACACATCTAAAAGCTGCAGGACACCGGACCTCAAGGCCTGGATTTGCTCTGGACTCTGTTTGCTTTGCTGTTTTGGACTTTTGTGATTTTCTTGGACATTAAAATCTCGTCTCCTGTTGAGAGCTCCGCCTCCAGCACTTTGGGTCATCTCACGCTGCACATGAACAGCTGCTACAGACCCTCGGTTTCCAGAAACTCGTTCCTGTGTTTACGTGAACAGCAGAGAGTTCAAAGGTCAGACTGCACTGCTTTGTTGTTGCTTTGTTGTTGTTGTTGTATCATCAGCTGTTGCTTCGGTGTGTTCTTGACATTTTTTTGTATTTTCATGTGAACAGAAATATTTTTCAAAACAAAAGTGCAAAAAAATGTCTTTGTGGAGCTCAAAGAACTTCATTAAACTGCAATCAATGAATGCAGCCAATGTCCTTGTAGAAGCAGCTGACTTCTTCATTACTCATCACCCTCACTGAAACACAGCTCTCCTCATGGCAGTTATTTCCAAGCCTCTAAATCAGCTTTCATTTCATTGGTCAACAGACATAAAACAGCATGTGTGGAACATCCAGTCGACTCTGGTAAAGATCACCTACAGCTTGGCTGAAGTTTTAAAAGCTTTTCCCCTCGAAGTTTCACTTCTCCCGCCTTTGCTGTTGTAAAATTCTCCCATAAATTTCAGTTCAGATTTATTTCAGCAGCTCTGTCTCTGCTGCTGATACCACCGTCTGCTCTGCGTCACTGTGAGCTGTCCTACAGCCCTCAAACCACCCAGTTTAACCTGCACTGACTGTCCACTAGAACCTCTGAATAACATGGAATTATTATATTTGACGTTGTTGTCAGGGACGTTTGTTAACAGGAAACGACCAGATCAAAAAAATCAGCAGGACATTAGAGCCGCCCTTATCTCTGCAAACAAGCTCTCATCTTCCCGATTCATCATCACACAGTAACCTCTTCCTCTCTGAGCAAAGCACAGCAGCAAACAACTGCATTCATGCTCACCCCTCTGCAGCAGAGGCAGCTGAAGTACCACAACCACAACTGGCATCTGCACACATGAACGCATGACAGGGAAGGAGCTGGAAGGATGATGCAGCCGATGGAAAATAAACTCGACAGTATTTTGGATTAATCTGACTTTCAGATTTAATTTCTCATTAACTAAAAGTGTCAGAACGTCATTTAAGCCCGGTCTCTGCAGCACTGTGTCATAACCCAGGGAGGGCCGGTCTGTGTTTTTGTGTTTGTGAGTCGTTGGCTGTCCAGCAGAGATGGAGAGGGGTTTCAGGCGTCTCCACCTCTGGGCAGATACGTGGGCGTGGCTCCACCACACCTGTGATGGATCAAGGCATCAGGTGGAACTACTTAAGCTGCCAGCGGACATTCACTCGTCGCTGGATCATTGACTACTTCCAAGTTAGTGTCGGCTCCTTCGGTGACTTCCTGTCGTGTGTTCCCAGACTTACCTGTTTTTTCGCTTTTCGCCTTCCCCAGATCTCCGTGTCGGCTCCTGCCTTCGCTCCCTGGAAATCCTGCTCTCCGCTCGCCACGCCGTCCCACGCCGTGCCACCGCTGATCCTCGGGACCTTTCCCCCTGCCTGCTCACTCACCTGCCTGGCCTCTCCTCCTCCCCTTGGCCTCTCTGCTCGCCGCTCGCCACCAGCTGTTTCCCACAAAATCCCCGGACCTGCTTCCCTTCACACATTCTCACTACCACTGTAAATAAACTTGCACTCTGCTCTCATCAGTTACCGCCTGTGTGTCTTCTCCTTCTCAGTTGTGACACACTGTGCAGAACCCACCGCTCATTTCTTTATATTTTGCTTCCAGTGAGCTGGACACTTGTCATTTTTCACTGTCAGTCTGCTCCTTGTACCTCATCATTTTCAGAGGAATGCGTTTTGTTTGTTAGGCCACTTAAAACTGGCCTATGAATCATTCAAGCATAAAAAAGGCACCGAACTCAAGCAGTGGTGTGTCTACACATCACAGGAAAGAACTCATTTTAAATTGTATTTTTAGGCACTTTTTTACCAGCGGCCTGTCACGTGTGTTTTGTTGAATCTTTGAAAAACAGTTTGAAGATTGTATTTATCTGCTTGGACCTGAGAGATGCATGTGGACCTTCAGTTGATCGTCTGGTGTTCACTGAAGCCTCATCAGAGCTGGAGGAAAGGCTGAGGTCTGCCACATTACACAACAAGATCAGTGGCAGCAGGTCTGATGGAACGATGGATCCAAAATTTGACATTTTTGGTTAAAAATCTCAGAAGAGGTCAGGAGAGGAACAACAGTGAGGGTCTACACCCATCTGTGAAGCACGGCGGAGGCTCTGTCATGGTTTGGGCTGCATTTCAGTCGGTGGTGTTGGAGATCTCATCAAAATTGATTATGAACACAGAAAAAGTCTGATTTTGATCCACCCTTAAATACCAGCTGGGAGATGTGTGATCGGCAGCAGCTTCATGGTCCCGCATGAACTGATCCCAAACACACTGCCAGTGCAGTAAAAGCACCCTGGATAGAAAAACACACTGGAACATTAACAGTCATGGATTGGTGGACCTCAGCATTACTGAAGCAGTGTGGGATCATCATGACAGAGAACAGAGCCAAAGGCAGAAACATCCAAAGAAGAGCTTTGAAGGTCCTTCAGGAAGCCTGGAGAACCGTTCCTGCAGAGAGACCCGGCTGTGCTGCAGAATAAAGGAGGTCACACCAAAAAATGACTTTCAAGTTTGTTAGAATTGTCCAAACTCCGTTTTTGCATTTGTGTTTGCACCTACTTCCTGTTTTCATAGCAAACTATGAGAAATGAGAGGCGGCTCAAGACTTTTGCACAGTACTGTATGTACTTTGAGGGCCTCCAGTGCTGAAAATGTTCAGTGTCTGAGGAGTTCAGCTTGGAACTGTTTCCAGACTTGACTGAGCTCACATGGAGCAGCTCTCCTCGGTGCCTTGCTGACTTTGGGAATTTCAGTCTAATTTATGTTGCACCTCAAAGTTTTTATATTATACGGCTCTGCAATATTAAAAACAAACAATAAAAACAAAGACAATAATTCAGTTTTTCAATCAGATTTAGAACCTTTTTCTAAAACTTAATTTTGTCCTGTTGTATAAAGTTTTGTAACATCCACACACTGAGCAGGCCGGCCACACACACACGTGATGATGATGATGATGATGATGCAATGAAGAAGTCACGTTCCTCCTCCAACCACGAACAGGAAACGAGCGGTTTGTACGGCACTCACGAGGAGACCTCTGAGCAGGATGGCTGCAGCCGCGCAGCTCTGCGTCTCCCTGCTCCTCGCTCTCATCAGCAGCACCGATGCAGGAGAAATCATCGCCATCCGAGAGGAAGGAGAATTTTTTGAATTCAGGCGGCCGGAGCAGAACAGCTCCTGCGTGGCCTCCAGACGCGCTGGAGATGATACGCTCGTCCTCTGGAACATTTCTCACTTCGGGAACATAAACTTCACCGTGCACGAAGATTTGATGGGACGACTCTCGGTTTCTGAAGCCTCGTTCACTCTCCAGAACCTGACCCGCTCGGACTCCGGCCTGTACCAGCACGTGTGCTGGGCTGAGGACAAAGTGACCTATGAGGAAAACATCAGCCTGACTGTTTGTGGTGCAATCAGTCAGAAAGTGAGACAGTGTCTTGAAGAAACACTGGAGGTACAATGTGAAGGAGCCAGCAACAGTTTGTCAGTTGAGTGGATCAAATATGAGTTTAAATATGGGAAAGACCTGCAGGCGAGGGTTTTAAACAACAAGACCACTTTGGAGGTGGGCAGCATAAGAGAAAGCTTCCTGGAGGTGAAAAACACATCAGTTCTTCACGTGTCCAACATCACATTCTACACATTATACATCTGCCTGGTGATGAACCAACAGCAGTGCGTCAGCAGCCATTCGAACCATTTGATCAAACTACCGACGGTAGTCTATCACTCAGTGGGAGAGCTGGCCGTGCTGCCCTGCGCCTTCACTGATTTCAATCCGTTCCCAGTTTGGTGGAAGCTGGAAAATTACTCCAACAGTGACCGAGAAGTCGGTCAAAACCACTCGCTGGTGTTTCCATCGCTGGCGCTGAATGAGTCGGGCTGGTACGGCTGCGGAGGTCAAACCATAAAAGAGCGGTTCTTGCTTGTGGTGTGCCCCGAATCGGGCCCACCTGCAGTGGAGGTCTTCTCAGAGGGAGATGACGTCGTTGTCGGATGCCCAGCTAAGTCGGCATCAGATGATCGTTTTGAGTGGTTCATGAAGTCGATCCAAACCAAAGGTGAAATCGTTTTCATCAGGAAAATTGAGCTAGGCCAGACAAACCTACCCAATAACAGCCTGGTGATCAATAATGTCTCAGCTCAGGATGCGGGAGAGTACGTGTGCGCAGTCCTGGACTCGGGTCAGCGGTGTCTGTCCACAGCAAAGACTCTTCTCATCCACAGAGAGCCCTTTGGGGTCTACTCGACCTTCTACAGAGTCAGGTGGATGCTGCTCAGCGGCCTGCAGGTGGCGCTTTGTGCTGCTGTGGTCTGTGTGAACACCAGGAGAGGAGACGCCGCACGCACTTAACATGGTTATCATTGTTTCATTATTATTGGCCTTCAATATTCAATTTAATCACTGAAAAAAATGATTATTTTCTTAGTGCACTTATTATTATTATTATTATTATTGTTATTATTATCATTACTATTATCTGCCCATGTTGTTGGGCTATCATTTGGAATATTTTTCTGTTTTTACCCATTTTAAATGTGTTAATTCTGATGTGAATTATGATCATATATTTTTGAAAAATATATTTTGTTGTTGTGTTTCAGACCACATGAATCAGCGGCCCATCTCACTGTGTTTTATTTTTTGTAAATTTATTTTTACATGTAAAATTTCTCTGATGCAGCAGAAACTTCATAATATGCTTTGATTGTGATTTTATGTGCTTAATTTCTTCTGAAATAAATGTATAATCGAATGCAGCAGGCTGCACCTCTGCTCTCTGCTCCATGCACCTTTTTCTTTTTTATCCTCATCAGTAAATCATCAGTAAATATCTCACAAAGTGATCTGTAATTTTATGGAGAACAAAGCTGTATAATTTAATATATTAATATAACTTATTAATATGGTGAATGTTTAATTTCACCTTATTATAGATGATCTCACATGAAAGCATTCAGCGTCAGTTTAACCTGATTGGTGGGTACGTGTAAATATCGGTGCAGCTTCCTGAAGATCCAAACACAGGTGAAGGAAAGACACAAATCTGAACTACACTCTGCAGCACACAACAATAAATAATCCATAATTCCTCAGAGATTTCTGTCCAGGTTCACACGATGACATCACACAGCTGCTGCATCCATGATGAGACTCTCCCGCTCCTCCACATCCCAAAGGTGCTCTGCTGGACTAAGATCTTTGTGACTGTGGAGGCCGTTTGAGTGCAGCAAACTCAGAGGTCATAAAGAGCTGGACACAATCAGCAGCAATGCTCAGGGAGGCTGTGGCGTTTAAATGATGCTCGGTTGGTATTAAGGTAAGGATTAAGTATTTCCCAGCCACTCGGTGTGGTCTTCTGCTGCTGCAGCCCATCTGCTTCCAGGTTTGCACATTCAGAGATGCTCTTCTGCATCCCTTTGTTGTAATGAGAGGTTATTACCGTTCATCAGAAACATCTGTATGAGGGCACAGGCTGCACATTTCTCCGCTGTAGTTAAGTTTCAGATCAGATAAGCAGAAAAAAAAACAGCTCTGAGAGAAGACTTCATTAGTGCAGCTGCTTATTCTCAGGAAGGCTCAGCTCAAGGCCAACAGGCAGGATTCATGTGAGATGGAAGAAAAATGTATTACCCAACGTGATGTGACAGGTAGAGACACCTTACAAGGTCAGATAAATCCTCATTGAGCTGACAACCACATCGGACCCCACACAGTCATTTAATACAGCAGAAAATATGCAGTGAAGTAATGACATCGTGTAGCTGTTATTTTTGAGCAAAAAAGGACATAAATAGCCTTTCTGAATGACGTCCAGCGGGCTGAGAAGCTTCCTGCCAGCCCTCGGGCGAGGCCTCCAGGCAGCCGCCGCTCATTACCGCCTCGCTCAGGTTAAGCCACAGATCCACCTCTGCCTCCCCTCCCAATTACTTCTCCATCCAGTGCTGACAAACCCAGAGGAGGAGGCCGGGCTGACACGCTGCCTGGCTGCAGAGGGCCTCTAATCACAGCAGAGCAGAGGTGAAGCCTGTGCAAAGACTCACTCCTGTTATGGAGGAGGTTCATTATAACTGCAGCTCTGAGGCGCGATGCTCCCGGCAATTAAGAGCTGAGGTTAATTTTCTATATAATACTGAATTTAGCTCCAATTACTCAATCAAAGGCTCCTCACTGCTAATTTAGAGACATGGTTCAGGATGTATATAAAAAGCCTTAACTATAATAACACCATATGGAGACGATGGTCTGGGACCAGCAGCTTCTCGGCTCTGCATTTCAGTATTTTAGCTGCCACCATGTTTTATTTTTGGAGCTGACTGTATTTGCACTGTATGAGTGTAATGCACATATCTGCTCATTAGTGCGAATTAATGCACTAATAAAACATGTCATTTCTGGGATGCTCTGTACTGTAGAGGAAGCATCACTGTTTGACAGGTTATCACACAGGAAATCTTCCAGCAGCACAAACACGGTCCAGAGGTCCAGCTCAGGGACTCCAGTTAGTGATGGTGAAGCTTCGCAGACACCTGTCAATCAAAGAGCCCTAATGATGCAAACTTTACACTTTTAAAAGCTTAGGAATAAAATAAAATCACCAGTCATACAGTGATACACCAGGAAACGATCCACAGACACTCAAACTGTAAACGGGCTGTAGACATGTTTGTTTCTCATGTTTTTAATGAGTCTAAGAGCACCGACTCACTGCTGGAGCCTCAAGTGGACATTAGAGGAACTGCAGTTTGCAGCACTATCTCTGCTGTTTGCACTTTAAGACATTTTTACTGTTTCATTTTTTATTTATTGGATTTATTTAATTAATTTAATCATACAGCCATTTAATTATTAATTAAACATTTTACATGTTTTATATATATATATATATATATATATATATATATATATATATATATATATATATATATATACTAATTTTGCTTTCCTTGATTATATTTTATTTTTTACCTTTATTTTATCTTATTTCTGGTGTTTTTTGTATATGTTTACATTTTTTATTTTCACGTAATTTTTTTAACAAATTTTTATCTTTATAGGATTTTATTTATTTTTTATTTATAAATTTTAAATTTGGAATATTTTTTGTAAATTTATAAAAATTGTAAATAAAATAAAAATGATTTAGATTTTAGTTTTTTAATTTATCACATTTTAATTTGATTTTATTGTTTCTAAATTATTTTTATGCTCATACATTGTTGAGTTATTTTGTTTAGTATTTATATTAATGAGCCTCTTGACTTTATTTATGCTGTTTTGTTATAGGTTGTATTTAATGACTTAGTTTATATTATCAAATCTTATAGACTGAAGCAGAAATAAGATCCAAATGTTTGCATAAATAAATCCCTGGGATGCAGAATTGAAATATTGGGAGTTGATTCAAAGCTTTATTTTTAATGTGTTGTAAATTAAATTTGATATGTTAGGAATTAGTGACTAGTTTAGTTACTGCATATGTCTACAGGACACGCAGATGTTGTGTGTACACTTGTACTGCGTCCCATCAGAATAAGCACCCGTCCCTCTGCGCTGCAGGATTTTTTTCCTCAGGTCGGGTGAGTCGATGGCGTGAAGCTGGGCTGCGGCTCGCTGAGCATCATCAGCGATGCAGCAGGTAGTCGGCACGCCTGTCGATCAAACCCGGTCACCGGGGAGCTCCACCTGTGTGCTGCTGACAGACAGGGAGCGGCATGCAGATGAAACACCCCCACCCCCTCTTCATGCTCAGCCTGCTGTCCCACAGGGGGAGGTGGTATGAATTATTCACACGCAAACACACATATAAGGTGCGCAGGGGGCTGCGTATCCTGCTTCACTGCAGAAGGTCACAGAGTCGAGCAGAGTTTAATATTTATAAGGTATGAAACAAATAAAAAAAGGCTCAGAATAATATAAGAACATTTTTCAGAACATTTCTGCAGCAGCAGCTTCGGACCGATTTTATAAACTTGTATGAATAATAAAAATCAAAGATAAGGCAAGAACAGAAAGTACAACATTTCCTCTGATAGAGAAACTGTAAAATAACATTCCTGATTTTTCATCATCCATCCATCCTAACCCAAGTTTCTGGACTGTGGGAGGAACCAGGAGAACCTGAAGAGAACCCACGCAGACAGAACATGCAAACTCCACAGCCTGGGATCAAACCAGGACCTTCTCACTGTGAGATGATAGTGCCAACCACTGCACCACAGCGCCGCTCTTTTTGTCACTATAAACTGTAAAATATGTTACACATCAGAAACATTCCTGTTTTAACTTCTGACAAACCATGAATAACCACAGCTGCTTAGAGAGTACTTTAATGCTAAAACAGTGAAATACTGAAGTATGAGCATAGTGTTTACTAATCAGCCAGAATCTGCTCTCCGTGTGATGTTGGCACTGTGAAGATGGACTAAAGGAAATTAAAAGAAGTGCTGAAAGAACTGAAGATACTTTTATTTTGGGAACCTTCCTGGAGGACTAGTATGAGCCCAGGACTGGTGACACTGCAGGCCGGCAGGTGGCGGTAATGCGCCTTTAAGCTGGTTTTGCTGCCCGCCAAAAAAGGGAAGTAGAAGCGGCTTTGTTTAGTGATTTTCGATACCACAGATTTTCTTTCCGATACCAATACTAAGTAAAATTCAAGCTGGTATCGGCGATACCGATACTGATACCGATACTTTGTGCAAAAATCTTAAATGAAATAAAATCACAGGGCAAAAAAAAAAAAAAAATGACAGGGCTTTAACAGCCCTGTCATTTTTTGCAGTATACACTGATGCTTAGACTTATTTAGATTGAACTACATCTCTACTACATCTGAACTACGTCTCTCCAAATAGCCTACAATACAGAATAAAAACACTTGATGTTATAACACTGGGTGACTCAAATTAAAATTGCCAGTAAAACATTTTAATAAATAAATGCCACAATAATTGCATGTTTATCGATATACCTATATTTTAAAATGATCATTTAACAAATAACACAAAGTATTTTATTGGTAAAATGTTATTTTTTATTCATCTTTTCTAGTATATATTTTTTATATTTCACCATAAGAGTTTTTATCACAGCTGCTCCTTATTATTTAATGACACCTATTAAACCACTTTCAGTTATCTTACACTTTAGGAAAGCTTACTTGAATAAATCTCGGCTTTTTCACCTCTGTGAGATTATCTCACGTGGGCGTGTTACAAATATTACTCCAAACTGAAATCATGCAGCTGTGTGCTGAAGCATGTGTTTATTTATGCCATCTTAATGAATCTGTCCAACTCAAACAGCGACCGTGCTTATCGCCCTTAAAGCTCCACATTTCCTCTCTGTACCTGGACAGTTCCTGCCTGCAGCACCTCAGGACTCCGTCTGTCCTGCTCTAACAGCAGCACCTGACCTTTGGCTCTCCTCCTCGGTCCCCGTCATCATGTGTGCCTCGTATTCAGTATTGTGGTGTATTCTGAGGTGTTTAACGAGGTTTGTTGTGTTAACACAACTTCTCACTGTTTTCCCACAAACAGTGTGCGTCTTGGCTATTTTTGGAGCTGAAATCGCTCCACGCGTGACCATTCGCCATCGTGGCTATGTTTGAGTGAGCAGCCGCAGCACGCCGCGCTTTGGCATTACGTCCTTACGCACTTACCAGGCGGAAGGAAAAGTAGTTCCCATCAACCCTGTCTCGTTTAGGCAAGATTTCATCATTTAGTTACTTTCTAACGTGTTCTTGCTAAGATCAATTATCTCAAATGACTGAAGTATTTAAAGTATCGATACTAAAGGTCAGGTATTGTTAGTATCAATATTTCAGTATCAATCCGCACCTCACCAGCGGCTTCATTAGTGAGGAGTGTTTCATGGAAAACCTGCCGCTGCTGTTTTTAGGTGAACGTTTCACCTTTTGAAGCAACAATGGCGTCAGTTCAACACCTGAGAGACTTCATCCGGGACCGACTGACCGCGGCCGCCGAGGACATCTTCTCGGAGTTTGAGAAGTCCATCCTGCAGTATGAGAAGAAGCAGGAGCACCAGCGCAGACTGCGGGAGATCACCTGGAGCCCAGTCGTCAAGCTCCACGTGACAGGTGAGTCGCACCGTGTGGACGGAGGCGGTTTAAAGCCGGAGACGCTCCGCTCACAGAGGGGAGGGAGACAGAGGAGCTAACGGACACAGACACCTGAGCCGCAGAAAAATGGTTTAAACTTCAAAACAACCGGATTATTTACGGTTTGACGAAAAAAAGGAAACGCGCACTCATGTTAATAGGAGATGGTTGTTCATACAGTGGCAGCGGTAACATTGGTAAAGTCGCACAAGGAGGGGGGCGCGCCAATGCGGGGAAATAATTTCTCCATTTTCTGTATTTAACAGCTGTGCATATGAAATGATCAATAACAGAGGCACGGCGCTGATTAGGCTCCCCTGTGCTCCTTCACCTCCCCTCCTTCTGCCCCCATACACACACACACACTAAAGGTGCTCCAGCGCGCGCTTTCGAGAACGCGCTCGACTGTCATCTGACGACAGGTAGCTAAAGATGCAGAGGCAGAAAAGAAAGGTCTCCGGGGCAGAAAACGGAAGAGGGAGGATAAAAATGTTGGGAGGAAAAAATCTTTGAGAGGTTTAAGTCATAGAAATGTGGTATTTATAAGACCATGAATAAATGAGGTCTGCACACATGAACACAGTAAACCTTGAGAGGGTGCGTGTGCGCACGGGCACACGAGTGGGTTGGGGGGGGGGGGGGGGGGAGATGCCTAAAAATGTGTCCGTGTACACCTCATAAAGTATATAGCTGCGCTCCTGTTGATAACCTTTAGGCCAGGCTGTGTGAAACAGGTATGATGAGTGGGCGTGGCACCTCAGGTCCACAGTGACTGCTGTGAGGTGCACAGACTCTGGGTGAAGATGCCTTGTTGATGCTCAGAGAAGAAGCCTGACTGCTTCAAGCTGATAGGACGACAACAGTAAGTCATATACGTGCAGAAGAGCATCTCTGAATGCACAACAGGTCGAACCTTGCAAGAGGTGACCTACAGCAGCAGAAGACCACAGCAGGTGCTACACCTGTCAGCTGAGAACAGGAAACTGAGGCTACAGTTACCACAGACTCACCCAAACTGGACAGCAGGAGTCTGGTGACTCAAACCCTGTGTTTTCTCCGTCCTTACATTAGTAACCTGTCGCCTGTGTTCCTTTGTCCCAGCAGATATTCCACAGCAACATTCCTGCAATCAGGAGGAGCGTCTCACTGCACAGCAGCTCTGGAACCAGGAGAGGAACTCCAGCCCAGAGCAGGAGAACCCAGAGTCTCCACAGATTAAAGAGGAACAGCAGGAACTCTGCAGCAGTCAGCAGGGACAGCAGGCTGTACAGAAGCAGGCGACTGATACGGTTACAGTGACAGTGATTCATGAGGAAAGCGACCACAGTGATCCAGAACCAGCCGGTGACCAGCTCCTCTCTCACAGTTCTGATACCGTCGTGTTTGTTGAATCCAAAGCCAAAGAAATATTAGAGGTTATTAATAAGTGTGTCCAGGATGAGGCAGAGATCGACCATCAGCGCAGAGTTCTCGATCGCACCTGGAACCCCGTAGTAAAGCTCTACAGGACAGGTGAGTCAGGTGGTCTGAAGTCAGTAACACTGAGCAGTAAACAGAGATGTGACTGAACCAGAGGCTGCAGTTTGGAGCTCACAGGTGTGTCTCACACACAGGCTAACGGGGCTAATCTGAGAGCTCTCAGCACCAGGATCAGTGAAGGAGGCCGGGCAGACAGGATCACGTGACTTTTCAGGGTTTTAGATAAAATTCTCCTGCGACTCATTAACTGCACTCTTTCCCATCGTGGAGGCCAACAACAAGCTAGGAGCTCATTTTCATGCAGACTTTCTCTCATTTGCAGGCCTGTAGCTGCATAAACACTGCTTGTTCTCCTCATTAATAACTAATTACAAGAACTGTGTGTTATTTTTTATTCATAATTTGAATTAAACACCACCTCTTAGTTTATTTCCCTCCTGTGTTACTGCTGCGATCCCGACAATAGGCGGTTAAACAGCTGAAACGTCCACGGATCCAGACATCATCAGATCATTACATCACAGCCTGAGTGTTGCTGCTGAGCATGCCCATCACTTTATGATCAGTGTAGTTATCTTCTGAGGGCTGCTTCCAGCAGCATTACGCACCATGGCACAATCCTCAGATCTTGTTGAATGTATGCCATGGAGAATTAAAGCAGCATGAAGGCAAAAAGGGGGTTGAACCCAGTACTAGCAGGGTGTAACTAATGAAGTGGCCGGTGAGTGTATTTGCAGACGTGCTCATGAGTAATTGTCACGTGCATCTATTTTTAATCTCAAATGTGAGTGAAACCTGACTGACTCTTCTTTTCCTCAGCCTGTTTGCTTCACATGTTCATCCATAAACGTGATTGGTGGAAACGCCTTCCTGGGCCAGCAACTGCTTCTTCTTTTTTTTAAACCGGCCCCGGGGCCATCAGTTATATCAAACATGTATGCGGTCTAGGGCTGCAGCGATTCCTCGAGTAACTCAAATAATTTGATTATAAAAAATCCTCAAAGCAAATTTGTTGCTTTGATGCTTCATTTAAACTCTGCAGCTCAGGTGTCTGTGTAAGTGGAGCCTTTATGCTTTAATCCCTGATTAGTGACTAAATATGTATTTAGGAGGATGCTTGTGAATACAAAGCATTACAATATTAAGCTCATGCAGCCCCCAGTTTTTCAACAAAAACTCTGATAACACAACAGCAGCTGTTTTCGTGCAGTCTGTCTGTGCAGGCGCAAAGAGGCGGAGCCGTTACTGAGACGGTGAGCTCAGGTGGAGCGAAAGGAGACGTTTTTCTAGCCTCCAAAGCAGCAGGAGGAGCACAAACAGCTGGAGGTCCTTCATCAACCACCTGATCAGCAGCATGAAGAACACAGAACTTTGTAGCTGCTCCATCCACCCTGTTTGTTTCACACAGAGAAAAAAACTGCAGTACGGAAGTTAAAATATGCAGATGAACTGTTAATAAGACAAAATTATTTTGTATCAGATTACTTGATGAATTGATGGAATAATCAGTAGAATACTCGATTACTAAAATAATTGATTGTTGCAGCCCTACTGTGTATATTTGCTTAATAGAAGTTTTGTGTCCTTACATTATTAACCTGTTGCTCGTGTTCCTTTGTCCCAGCAGATCTTCCACAGCAACATGTCTGTAAGCTGAAGGAGGTTCTCGCCGACCAGCAGCTCTGTAACCAGGAGAGGAACTCCAGCCCAGAGCAGGAGAACCCAGAGTCTCCACAGATTAAAGAGGAACAGCAGGAACTCTGCAGCAGTCAGCAGGGACAACAGGCTGTACAGACACAGACTGGTTTGTGTCCTCCTGCTCCTGTGGAACCAATCGTGGCCCCTCTTAA
This sequence comes from Archocentrus centrarchus, assembly GCF_007364275.1. NCBI lineage: Eukaryota > Metazoa > Chordata > Actinopteri > Cichliformes > Cichlidae > Archocentrus > Archocentrus centrarchus. The sequence goes on along the minus strand of NC_044362.1, from coordinate 33,313,517 downwards.
CGTCTCTGCCCTCAGTGCAGATTCTTATTTGACTCTCAAAACAGTGACCTTCACAGGTAAAAAGCTGTATCCCTGCAACACCTGCGGCAAAACATTTACCACCATGTTCTCATTTAAAAGGCATAGCACCATTCACACAGGTGAGCAGCCACACCTTTGTACAACCTGTGGGAGACGCTTTCGCCAAATCTATCCTTTGACTGTTCACATGAGAACTCACAGGGGTGAGCTGCCGTACGTTTGTAACACCTGTGGGAAAGTATTTAAATAGAAGGTCCAGAAGACCATGCAAGGGCACACAGGTGAGAGGCCACACCTTTGCAGCACCTGTGGGAAAATTTTTAAAGCCGAAGGAACATTGAGTGAGCACATGAGAATTCACTGAAAGGAGCTGATGCAGGTTTGTAGCACCTGTGGGAAAAGATTTCGAGACGGAAAAGCTTTAAAAAGACACGGGATAAGTCACACAGGTGAGAAGCCACACATGTGTCACCTGTGGGAAGAAGTTTATTGTGAACTCAGCATTACAGGCACACATGGGAACACACACAGGTGAGCGGTCTTACCTTTGTATCACCTGCAGGAAAAGATATAAAAACATAACATTAAAGGTTCACATGCTAAAACACACATGATGCAGTCCTGAAATATCTGCTGGGAAATTTTCCCTGAGAAGAAAAGTTTGGGTTAAAGAGTAAGAATTTGTATAGGTTCATGTGTCAGATTTATTTAATAAAATCTTCATTTTGTTCTGTGTGAGACTTTAAACTCATTTCCGGGCTGTGAAATTTCCCACCGGATTCATGAATATTATGGAGAAGCATTGCTTTTTTTTGTCTGGCTTTGGACCTGTGAAAACCTGAAATATTCAAACAGAAATATTATTCATAAAACCAGTTTATGATAAATGTGAGAGGAGAAAAACAAATTCTGAGAAAAAAATATTTAAATTTGTGAAAAAGGGCAAAGTCCCAAGAGAAACAAGCAAATTTATGGGTGGAAAATGGGCAAATTTTAATTTGGGGGGGGGGCTGAACAGGACGATACCTCCAGCACAGCCAGGCTGAGGAAGGCACAGCCGTCTCCCAGGACTGGTTGGGTGAGAGAAAACTTCTTTTTTTTTTTTTTTTTTTTACTTATTTGGGGCAAAGTCAATAAATTTTCTTTTTAATAAAATCCAACGTGTTTGTGTACCTGCAGCTTTTAGTAACTGCCAAAAAGCTCCTTGTGGTCAGGTGATAAAGCTACAGAGAATTTCAGGGAACTACCTGGCTTAAAAAAAATTTTTGTTGTAATATTAACAAAAATTATTATAACGATTCCGTTATTCTTGTCTAAGATGACGCGAGCTTTTAAAGTTTGAATATTGTAGATGCCCTCCGTTTTAATTACATACTCCGGCCAGCCGGGGTCGCTGATGTGCCTCTGCGCTGTTTTCCAACTGAATACGAAGAAGAATGCTAAGCTAACGGTGGTGTCTAATAGGACGCTGTAGCGTTTAAACTCAGTTTATAGGCTCGTTTCTCTGAACCGCGGACATCGAGACAGCTTACAAAAGAAATGTGACTTTCTAAAGACTTGAGTTCAAATCAGTGTTTAAATCGTTATGTCGCGCTAGCCACTTAGCCGGTTAGCTCTTGTTGCCTGACAACGGACCGGAAGCCAAACAAACCACTAGCGGGTTAGCGGGTGCTAATCGGCTAAAGGATCCCCGTTTATAGATTTTCCACTCAGACATCAAAGGTCCGGGATGGCGGAGGACGGCAGGCGCGGACAGGAAGAGGACCGCGGGCCCGGAGCGGCTCACCATGCGTTTGTAGTGATGGAGAGCCTGCTGGAGAAGCTGAAGGTGCTCAACTATGAGGAGGAAGTTCTGAGCAAACACAACATGAAGAACCTGTCCAGGTGAGACACAGGTAGCTCGGGTGTAAGTGCAGGGTCAGCAGTGTGCAGAAAAAACAACGATAAAAACTACAGTGAATACGTTTTACACCTACCTGTGCGCGAGACACGTGAAAGGAAAGGAGGGAAAACAACTAGAAATATAAAGATCAACGTATGTAAGCCACTGGTTTGCCTTTTGAGACATTCCAGAAATGAGTTATAATAAAAACACAAGTATGGGTGAAAGATAAGGGATTGTTTTATTGATAAATGCTCTGAAGTAATCAGCAGATGGCTGAAGTCTGTTGGAGGATGACCACAGCCTTTGTGGCCGGGATGAGAGTCCAACATCTGACGGTGGAGCGCTCCCTCTGGGTTGGAGGAGAGTGATGGAGTTCAGGTGTGTCGTTGGCAGTGCCGCAGGCATTATACTGGACTGCTGAGTGAAGAGAGAGCTGTCTCCACCCAACCCTCACCTCTGCTCAGAGATCTGGGCGGCGACTGGAAGAAGATGGAGGATACAAGTAGAGGACGTGGGCTTTCTTTGGAGTTGTCTGAGGTCATTACAGTCAGTGCTTCATTCATCAGACCGCCTGATGGGATCGTTTAAATGTGAAGGAAAGCAATCACCTGCTCTCACACAACCGTCCTGTTTCTTGCAGTGATACCTGCAGCTGCGTCTACATTTAGTTTATAACATCTGTAAACTTAGTGTGGAAAGTAGATATGTGGGCTGGTCTAAATCGCATCGGCTGTTGTGCGTCAAAAGGAGCCAGCTCAGGTGGTTCAGAAGAATGGAAAGAGGCACCCAGGTAGACCCAGAACCTACGGGAGAAACCTAAGATTTTCTTATTTCTCTAGTTTGTGTCCTTGTCTCCTCTATCCTCGTGCCTCTGACCCAGAAATCAGTGTCTTTATACCCTGCTGAAGGATGTCTTGTGTCCTGAAATGTATCAGCTGGAGAGAGGAGGCTGCAGGAGGAGCTATCATCAGTGCACAGGTGCCTCCTTCAGAAGTGCGCTTACCTTCAGTAAGAGGCGTGGCCACATCTGTAATACACGGAGATATGATGGAGGGAGGAGGACTCGTCCTTTGAATTTCAGCTTTTTAAGACCAGCTTTCTACTCTTCATTGTTTCTGTGTGAGTTTTTTTAAAAAGCATCAGACACAAGAGGTGAAGAAGAGAGCGCAGGCAGGGTGGAGGGTGGAGGTAATTTGTGACAGAAGGAGAGCAGAAAGAGTGAAAGTGAAGGGTTACAAGATGCAAGTGAGACCTGCTGTGGTTTGGAGGCCGAGTTGGAGGTGGCATCTTTTCACTGGGAGCGAGCAGACAGACAGACAGGATTAGAAGTGAGTCCATCAGAGGGACGGCTCGGGTCGAGCAGATTTGAGACAAACTTAGAGAGGCGAGGCTGCGATAGTTTGGACATGTGCAGAGGAGGGAGGGCAGATAAACTGGAAAAAGGATGCTGAAGATGAAGCTGGCAGGCAGGGGGAAAAGAGGAGGTTCATGGATGCAGTGAAGGAGGACGTGCAGAGAGTGTTGGTGTGACAGGACGGTGCTGGGATAGGGTGAGATGAGGCAGATGATCCACTATCGCGCCCCCTAAAGGGAGCAGCCAAAAGAAGATTTAAAATAAGGCCTGATATCTGTCACATGTTGTGGATTTAATTAAAAGAGTACCTGAGATCATAAAAACAACTTCTAATGCATGTGTGTCAAAGGTCATATTTAACAGACAGCACTTTAAAATGAGGCTCTGAGGTGAGGACGTGTCATTATGTTAAAGGCTAGCTGCCTCGACTCCTCTCTCCTTCTGATTCTTCATTGCCTCCTCAAGGAATCAAGGATGTACAAACTGAGAAATAAGAGCCTGGGAGGACCCATGATCACCCAGGAAGAACGGGAAAGTCAAGCTGTGTGAAGAAAATCTGGAATACCTGCTTAGCTTGCTGCTACCATGACCCGACATCGGATGGATGGATGGATGGATGGATGGATGGATGGATGGATGGATGGATGCCAGTTTTAGTCATGGTGGTTTTTATGACCTGCTCTCATGATGCTTTAAACAGATATATCAGTATATAGAATGACTGATTTACTGATGAAGAGCTGAAATGCCTTTAAAAAAGGTCATTATTTATTTATGTATGTATTTATTTTAAAAAGTGTGCTTCTGATGTAATTCAGATTAAATTATTAAAAGTGTGCACAGAAACTGAAAACTCGAGTCCAGTATCCCACAGACGTCTGTTTTCCTGTGCAGGCATTACTTCGTCTCCGGTCCGTACCTGGCGTCCAACCCCGGCGAACAGTTCTACATGTTCACCATCATCGCGGCGTGGCTCATCAACATGGCGGGGAGGCCGTTCACCGAGCCGCAGGAGTACGACGAACCCAACGCCACCGTGTCCAACATCCTGGCAGAGCTCCGGGCCTTCGTGAGTCACACAGAGTTTAGAGCTTTGATTCTGCCAGATATATTTATTTAAATCTGCCCATCATGCAAAGTCGATCTTAAAAATACCAAAGTGCTGTTTTCCAGAGGCTGAGCTCACATACTGTTTGTATTCATACCAAAACATGATGGATGATGGGATATCAGAAACTGAAGGTCAGACTTCAGGGCGTTCGTGGTGGAAATAGGACCTGTCAGTTTAGCAGCTGTACAGGATGCGACCGCTTTATGGTGACAGCCTTATCGAGCGGGTAAAATACAGCCTGCGCCTCGATCCAGCCCCCACCCCCCTAAAAGGAGTACGGTGCTGATAAATCATATGCATACACTCTGTGGCAGTAAATAACAGAAATCGGCTGCACTGAGTTTTTCAGCCTGTGGACGGACTCGGACTCCTCGACCTTGGACTGCGGTTTGTGGCCGTCGTCCTGGTTCTGCTCATGAACCAGTCCTCCACCTGCTGCAGGTTCTGGTGGATCTCCAGGACGGAACCAGGACCTCGATCAGCAGCTGCAGTCCAAGATGGTGGCGTCTGCTGGATGAGAGTCTCACAACAGAGCTGTGACCAGCCTGCAGGTAGGAAACACGAGACAGGAAGGGCTGGTTCTAGCTTTCAAAATAAGAGTGTGGGGATTATTTGCTGGTAAATCAGTCGTGCCGCTGCCTCAGACGTTTACCTGTGTGGGTGGTAATGGTGGAGCTTTCATCCTGTAGGTGCTTCTGCGCCTACAGTTGGTTCGTTTTCTCGTTGATATGGACTCGCTACCGTAGCTGTGATGAAGCCTGCAGAGAGGAACAGCCACAGACTGATGAGTGAATCCTGATCTTCTCTCCATCAGCTGCCGTCAAACAAGAAGAGTTTGAAACTTTTTTGACTCCTTCTGTTTTTCAGGGCGTTCGGGTGGACTTCCCGCCCTCCAAGCTGAAGTCGGGCTCGGGCGAGTACGTCTGCTTCGTGTTGGACCGACTGGCCGAGGAGGCGCTGAGGAGGAGAGGCTTCACCTTCAGGAAGTATGCTGATATTTTATCAGGCTGCTTGTTGTCTCTGCATTTTAAGTTTGGATGTTTTCATCTTTAATTCTGTTTATAGGAGGAGATCTTTCACTTTAAACTTCTTGCTTCTCTTTCTCTGTTTCAGGCCAAACTACCCCTCAGAAACCACAGAAGAAGAGTCTGTGCTGGAGGACGACACCGAGCTCACGCTCAGCAGAGTCGAGGACGAGCTCATCGTAGGTGTTCCAGCTCGATTTGACTTCTTCTGCTTTTCCATCAGGATGAATCTGTTCTAGCAGTCACTGCGTTACTCAGCAGCCCCCCCCCCATCAGAGGTTCAGACAGCCAAACGATGAGAGGAAATCAGCTGATTAATCAATGACAGGGTCTGACAAACACCACAGAGTCAGGACAGATTTAAGGACATCCCCACATTTTAAAAACACATTTTCTGGTGTTTTATTGCAAAATATTTCTCTGATTTTATGAAGTTCAGCACAGATGACGCATAATTTTGTTTTCTTCCATTAAATTATTTCATGGTTATTTTCTATAGTTGTGTTTGTTGGTTTCTGGGGAGGATCTGCTGGTTTCTATGGAAGCCTGTTTCCGCCAACAACAAAAAAAAAATCATCATCTGTAACTCGAAATTTCGAGTTACGTATCTCAAATACTTGTGTTAATAACTCGAAATTTCAGCATACCGCTGCCATTCAGGAAGCTCAGAGAAAGGGGTCATTTCCTTGTTACCCGGAAGCAGATGCTGCCAGCCCACCCGTACTCAAAATGGTGTAGCGACAGCATCAGTGAGCTGCAGTTTCTAGTAAACGTGAACAAATTGTTGGCATGTTTTTGATGGTCAATGGTCAAAATGTCTTATAGCAAAAAACAGCTGCATAAAAGGTAAGAAATCAATGTTTTCAAATCGAACTGTTGGACAGCTGATAGCTTCAGCTTCCTGCTTCTGGTTAACAAGGAAATGTACAGATCACGGAGCTTCCTGATTGGCAGCACTAAGTCGAAATTTCAAGTTATTAATGTGAAAATTTGAGTTACGTAACTCGAAATTTCAAGTTACTGATTGCAATTTTTTTTTTTTTTTAGTGGCAGAAACAAGCTTCCATAGGTTTCAGCTGTTCTTTAAATTGTTTCTGTTTAGTTTTCTTTATCGTAGTCATAATAATGTGGGTAAATCTGTGAGGAGCTCAGAATACAGTAGAGGTCAAATTAGAGATAGTTTCTGTTTGCACCAATAGAGGGATGTGGTGGAGGTTTATTGTGAGGCTCTGCTGAGGTTCAGCTGTGTTTCGTTGCTCATCGTGAAACCGGCTCCCGGTTTCAGTGGAAACTGTGATTACGTTTAATAATCGAATGATATCGTTGTGGCCGTGTGTTCGGTGTTTTTCATGCTCACCGCTGCATCGCTCGAATTATGAATCATCTCCATGTCTTAAAAACTTCTCAGAAAACTCATGATTAATGTTTTTGTTTGTTTGTGAACTCAGGACGAAGGCGACGATGAGGAGGAGAACGTGATGGACCTCGAGGCTCTGAAGTTACGAAGCACTCACGCTGTGAGATCACCTGGGAATAAGATTAATTTCCACGTGTTCACGTTTGGGATCACATTCGCTCCGAGGTTTGAGCTCATCCCAGCGTCTGTTTTCTGACAGGAAGCTGAGCCGTCCTCCAAACCCGATGACATCCTGGAGTCGGCGGTCGACGCGGCGGAGTGGAACCTGGAGGTGGAGCGAGTCCTGCCGCAGCTTAAAGTCACTATCAGGACCGACAACAAGGTGAGGCTCACCTGAGGTGGATGTAACAGAAGTTATGTAGTGAAAGAAGCTTCACTCGGCTGGATTTCACAGGCCGAGTCCATAATTATCATAAATGTGGTGCAGCTTAATTCTTTTATCAACTTTGACCAAGAGAAAAAAAACTCCAGACTTTGAGTCTGTAAACAAACGTCAGGATTTATTTCTGAGTAAACGGCTGTGGAGGGTTTGAAGGGTGCCTGCAGTTTCCCAGCATGCTCTCTGTTGGGTTGGCAGTGGTTAGTGATTCTGTGCCGGTTCTGCAGGACTGGAGGATCCACGTGGACCAGATGCACCAGCACAGAGACGGGATCCAGTCCTCGCTCAAAGAGGCCAAGGTGTGTTCACTGACCTGCTTCGGCATCACGTAACGTCCTCGGTCCTGCTTCTCATCAGAATTAGTGTTTATTTAATTACAGATAAAAAAAAATACCCATAAAGTAAATAAATGTAGATTATTGAATAAACAGGTGCAGGCTGAAGCTTTAGATCATTAAACTGTTTACATACAGAATACTCTTTATAACCAGGAACAGAGATGTTTCATGCTGTTCACCACAGAGAGACATCCTCAGGAGTGATGTCGGGCTCTCTGATGTCCTCCATGTCTCTGCAGACCCACCTGGACAAGCTGCAGGAGGACATCGGAAAGACGCTGGAGAAGGTGAGCAGCAGAGAGAAATACATCAACAACCAGCTGGAGCATCTGATCCAGGACTACCGCAGCGCCCAGGCCAAACTCAGCGAGGTAAACCTGGAGATCAGATTTCTGATCCTTCCTCTTCATCGCGACACATTTGAATTCATATTTATCCATGTTTGAGGCTCAGAAAACGAGGACACACTCAGCTATACGTTCGTTAACTCTGCTCATCCTTCAGGCCAAAGAGCACTACCAGCAGGCCAGCGGAGGAGTGACGGAGAGAACCAGAGTCCTGGCCGAGGTCAGTGAACGCACCACGTTAGTAAAATCAGATTTTTGGCAGCATCTGTCTAAAAATGGGCTGATAATAATTTTTCTGTCCTGATTATATTTTCTTGTGTTGACAATAGTAATATTTATTATTATTAAAGTTTATTTGTACACATAAAGAAACAATACTCAGTAAAATGCAGTCAACAGGCAGACAGTCAGTGTATGACTTTTAAGAGAGAGGACGCAGTGTGAGTCAATATTTATGGATAAAAATGTATAACAAAAATCCCAAATATAATTTTAAAAGAAGAAATGGAGACTCGGGCAGGTTTGAACACTAATAATACAAACAGATTAAATATGGTCAAAGTTCTAGTGTATGCACACTCTGCCCCACAGTTTTTTCTGCTCCAGGCTCTGTATGATGTCATAAAGCACAGCACAGAAGCCCCACCCACCAACAGGGCAGTTGGAGCTAAAACAGGCTGTTTCAGACTGGCTGATCTGAGGCCAGTGTGAGATAAAGGAGTTTATTCTGAGCTGCAGAGCCCTAAAATAAAAACATGGACATGAAAAGAGGCCGATGGCCCCGTTTAAATACGGGGAGGAAAAAGTGTTTTACTTGGTTCATTTTGCGTCTCGCTGGCTGTTAAACCTTTAAATGTGTTTCACTTCCATCATTAAACAAATCAAAGTATAAACGTGGTCCATCAAAGCAGTCTGCGATCTAATCATGTGACTGTGTGTCATTCATATTTATCGTATTGATCGCTCGGGTTTGGTTTCATTAAATATTGCTTTATTTTGACACCTATGAGCGCAGTCTGAAACTGTGTGTTTTAACTTGTGTTTCAGATCAGCGAGGAGTTGGAGAAGGTGAAGCAGGAGATGGAGGAGAAAGGCAGCAGCATGTCTGACGGAGGTGAAGCTGAATCCGGTCACTGTGTTCAGGTTCGTGTCCGACGCTGACGCGGCATTAACCCGTTTCTGCTTCTTCTGCAGCTCCGGTGGTGAAAGTGAAGCAGAGCCTGACGAAGCTGAAGCAGGAGATCGTTCAGATGGATTTGATGATCGGCGTGCTGGAGCACACGCTGCTGCAGGCCAAACTCAGGGAGAAGTCCAACATGACGCGGGACATGCTCGCCACTAACATCCCCGAGCCCGCCGCCGGGCCCTTCGCTTAGCGCCGCCGCCAGAAACCGAGAGGAAGTGAAGGGTTCAGAAACAGGAAGCTGTGGTTTCATCTGTATTTATTACCCACATATTTTTCTATTTCCTGCAGTGAATATTTTTGTGTCTTTGGATATAAAATACATTTTGATTAACTTGAATAATTTCTGTGTGCAGCTCCTTTATTTATTTAAATGCATTTGAGGAAATTGTCCACCAGATGGCGCCAGTTCTGCAGCCAAATTGGTTGTTATTAACTTTTAAAATCTTCAAACATTTTGGACATAATTTAATCTCTTATTCAGATTATTTTTTTATACCGAATACTCTAAAGACAAACGAACAAACAGAAGAAGGAAAACATCAAACGTTTGAACTCCATCCAGCCCTCCACCCATCCATTCTCTAATACTTATCCTGTTCGGGGGGGGGGGGGGTGGTGCTTTCCCAGCTGTCGTCGGGTGAGGGGCAGGGACGTTTGAACTCTTTGGGGGAAATTTCCTCATCGCAGTTTAAGGACAAACAGGAAGTTTTGGTATGTACCTTCAAAATAAAATGGGTGTTTTATTGTAATTTTAGGAAAGATTTCCAGTTTTAATGCATCATCGGTGTTTTTGTCTTTAAATGACATTGGAAAATAGAAGTCATGTATTTCCTGTCTCAGTGGTGGTGGTTCTGTGTGTGTGTGTGTGTGTGTGTGTGTGTGTGTGTGTGTGTGCACATGTGTGTGCAGTAATCCCTGCGAGCCCAAAGCTCAGACAACACTCACACAGTTTTTCTACTTTTGTACCTGTGTAATTTCACAGAGGGGGAAATCCCTAATATGGTCATCTTAGGCACAGGGGCCCCACCCGCTGTTTTGGGGAGGGGCAGCCACTCAGAAGAAAGCTGGCTTCAAAGGTTCAGAGCTAAAAAGGTTCATTTCAGTCAGAAGATGAAGCATCAAACCACAGATATAAAGAGAAAAGCATGTTGGTGTGTATTTTTTTGTCGGTGATAAATCGATTATATGTCGCATTGATCAGTTTAATCGTTTAACTTGAAATATTTTTGTCCGGCTTGGCGCTTTTATTTTGAAAGACCTGTGTCTTAATTTGACAGCAGCCGCTGCTTCCTGTGTGGGCGAGGCTGAGTGACAGCTGCAGGCTTGTTTTTATCCTCCCGGAGACGAAATTTAAAGGTTCTCAAAGTCCAGAAGAAAAGAACAAAGAAGAAAACCGAAAAGGCTTTAAAGGACCGGAAGAAGGTTTTTCCTGCACTTCCGGGGAAGAAAGGCGGAGAGTGATCGGTGAGTTCAGCTTCAGTCCCGTTAGTTTCTCTTTGTCTGTTTTTCTGCTGCAGGTTTAACACAAAAACACACACAAACATGTTTGTGTGTGTTTTTGCTGCGCGCCGGAGCCGCGACACAAACTTCATTTTAGCCTCAAACACAAATAAAAAAAAAAAACCCTCAATTTTACTTCCTTCCGTTTATTCCTACAGTAGAAAACTGTAACTGAGCTGTTTTGAACATGCGTGCATCAGTGTAAAATAAACCCAAAGTGTTTTATATGGAAATATGTCAGGAAAGCAAATAAAATCCGACTCAGAGGCGCTTCATGTGGGAAACAACAGATTATCTTAAATATTCAGATCACATTAAACCTGTAAATTATAATAAAATACGTGAATATTGATCTGAGCAGCTTAAACTCGGAGTTGTTGGGATATTAAAGAGAAATAAGGACTCAGAGCGCAGCACTGCGCATGTGAACAGTAATAAACCATGAACGCCGGAGCGGCTGATTATTAACACAATCCTCACGTTTAAATTAAAGCTTTCAAATTTCAGCGCTTTAAAACAACCAAACCTGCAGAAATGTGAGTGACGCGGACTCAGCGCGTCTGAGCTGCTGATGGAAAATGGTTTGATCCATTTTTGACGCGTTTTCCTCCAACATCAGCAGCTCCAGCAGAGACCAGGCTGCTGCTGCAAGGCATGCTGGGAAACACAGGAGGGGACGAGTCCATAAAGGGGGGGAATAAATTAATATCAGTAAAATAAAGCGCTGAAGGTGAGACGAAGCTGATTATCTTTAGTCTTTCAATAAAAAAAGAAGCCATACAAATGTTTACTTTACACATGCAGTATTTTTAAATAAGTGTTAATATTTTTAATTAGATCTCCATTATGATGTTCTACCTTTATTTATTTTTATTAAATTATGTATTTAATATTTTTTCTCCGGGGATCAGAAACACGGAGACCTGCAGAGGCGGGAAAATAATCAGAAATGCAACAAATACATAAAATGAAGGGCGGAGGAAATTTTTCTACAACATTCAAAGTCTAAAAAATAAACTTTTTTTTATTCTTTGTGGGGAAAAAAGGCAAACATTTAAAAACCATCAAATATTTAGTGTTTAAAAGTTTCTCAGATTATTAAAAACATATTAACATAATTCGATAAATTGATGCATTTTTACTTCAAATTTGACTGCATACAATTTTCTGAAAGTCATCCACGGCGGGCAGCTCCGTATGTTTGATTTGGCAGCGTTTTTATCCCGGATGTCCTTCCTGATGCAACCCCAGAGGGATTTTTGTGTCTCCTCCCGGGATCAAACCGGGGATCTTAACACAAATAACTATTCAGAGATGTTCCAGATCTGATTGTTTTAGGACAAGTTTGCAGATAAAATGATCTGATTCATTCAGCAGCTCCTGTTATCAGACACACAGAGCCTGTCCTTATCTGGGTCGATGCTGAAGTCATAACGGGGGAAAGAGCTTCCTAAAATATCTGGAAATTTTCCTGTAACAGGGAAAAAATCTGGTCCAGTTGCGGCTTCACAGAGTGCAGGAATTTCTGGATTTTGTTGTAAATCCTTCAGAAATGATGGGAGCAGTTTGCTGAAGTGTGTCAGTCATCAGAGGCTGATTCAGTGTTACCGACACGTCAGCCTGCAGAAGGAGCCGTGATGGAGAGAAAAACCTGCGACGCGCTGTTGAGACGCTTCTTCCTCCTCACTTTCATTAAAGGGCGGTTGATTCAAGCTTTCAGAGCTGAGAGGGGTTTTACTGGTTATTAGTTTCACAGGTGTGCTGCATGTGTCACCTCTGTGATGAACCCTTCAGATTATAATCTGCAGGTTAACAGAAGATGTTCATTTCTTCCTCTGCAGGTTTCTGTCGTTTAGTTTCAGTCTCTTTTTTTTTTATTTCTGGTCTCTCATGTGAACCTTCATCATTCAGACTGCTTCCTGCTGAATGTGCGTTAGCGGGACATCAGCCTGGTTTTGCTTTGAATCCTGAGGAGGAGCAGAGGAAGCCTCCTCCTCCTCCTCCTCCTCCTCCTCCTCTGTTCCCTGTAACACAGAGCCTCTCTGTCTGCTGCCCTCTCACTCCGTGTGTCCGTTACAGCCGTTTTTCAGATCAGGGCCATTCAGCCTGCTGATGACTCCTCTTCATCAGCTCCCCAGGGCTTCTTCCTCGACCCCCTGCTGCCATGGCGACACGTTATCCATGAAACACAAAGATCCAAATGTGATGTTGCTTCGTGCTTCCAGTATCTGCGGTGGTCGTCCTCTTCCTCCCTCCAAGCTTCCTGTTCAGGCTCCACAACGTTTTACAACAATGAAAACAGGCCGAGTTTCACGGCTGCTTTTAAAAGCTGCCGTTTTTCATTTCTGCTGCGTTCTCATTGTTTAACGTTTCTCACTCCTTATTTAACCGTTCTGATTGGATGATGGATGGATGATTGGTAGAAGGTAAACAGCTGATGGATTGTTTTTATCAGGTCTCTCTCGTAGAGCTCAGAGTTGTTCCCTTCTGTTTTGCAGTTGTCACTGAGGAAGTTTAGGGATGATTTTCTGGGTAGCCTGGAGTCGGAGGGTCAGTGGTGATGAACACACTGCTGAATGCCCCTGCTGAGGACTCTGAGTACAAAGAAACAAACTTTCCTTTCAGCAGAAGGAGGAGGACACGGCTGTGTTTAGTTTATTTGTTCAGGAAACCTAAAGAAAGCATTTAAGAGCCTAAAGGTTTTGATGAGCAACAAAACGTAGTTAAAAAAAACAGACAAATGTGTATTTGGGAGATTTTCTTTCCTCTAAAAGAGTTTGTGTGTTTGTGTCGCCTGACATAGTTTTTGTAACACAACACAGACTTAAAGGCTACTTACAGTAAAACATGTTCAATAATTTATACAAAAACTTTTAAGAAAGCATCAGAAGTTCTCTCGCGTGTGTGTGTGTGTGTGTGTGTGTGTGTGTGTGTGTGTGTGTGTGTGTGTGTGTGTGAGAGAGAGATCTGGGAGCTGTCAGCTGATGAGGGGTTAACAGGAAATGTGAGCTCAGAGTCACGGCGTCTGTTTTTCAGTTTGCCCTCAGGCTGCGTCTCTGCAGGATGTGAGAGAAGAACCGCAGCAGAGAACGAAGAGCGAGTTTTTAAAGGTAAGGCCGAAAACAAACTCCTTTATACATACCCTGATCAGTCTGGATTAGGCTCAGATTAGCCTGCAGCCTCCAGTTAATCCCTCGAGTGCTCGGACTGCAGAGATTAGGTGAACTGAGCGAGCTTTGAAGAAGCTTAGATGAAGTGCAGATCTGGCAGGAAGGCAGATTTTTAAAGAGCTGAAGTGACAGAACAACAGTTTGGTTTGGTTTTTCCAGATGTTTCTTGACAGGAGTCGAACCAGCAGCACAAAAACTCTGAGGTACCTCATCCTGTGAGCTCCAGCTCATCCAAAATCTGTTCAAACACGTCAGAGAAACACCGAATAACAACTTCCTTTATTGGCACGAACAAACACACACACTGTGGTTTATTCTGACCCTCACAGACACACGAAATCCTGCTGCTGGAAAGACTCACTACAGAGCCGAGTGTGGATTAATCCACCGCTGAAAATAGACCGAGAACAGCAGTTTCCATTTTTTAAAGGAGGAACTTTAGATCTGTGGTTTAAAGAAGAAACCAGAGAAAAGATCAAACATAAACTTGAACAAAAAGTAACCAAATTCGTGTTTAATTATTTCTTTGTTGTAAATCTGATACTGTTGGAAAGCCTGTTTATTCCCTTTAAATGGAGCCACATCTGTAAGGAAAATGCATTTGTGTGCTGAGCAGCAGAGTTGAGTCTGCAGGCTGCACCCATGAAAAACTTCCCAAATCTTCTCTGCCAATGTTACCAACAAAACACAAGTGAAATAAATACAGTGCAGTTTTTTTTATTAAACTGCACTTGTACCTCAGCTCCCCGAGGTTAAAAAAAAAAGCTGAATAAATTCAATAAATCCAAATAAAAAGAATAAAAATGTGTGAATGCACTGCATTCTAGGTTCTGAGGTCAGGAGGTGCTCAGCGGCGCCCTCTCTGTTGGTTTTGGTCTTTCATTGAAAAGATTTGTTAGAAAAACATCTGCCTGCTTCTCACCGCCAGCTGTTTGCTTTCTGATGTGTTTCACAGATCGACGGACGGGACAAACATGGCTCTGTTCTTCTCCGGCGCCGTCACAAGTACGTCACCTTTGGTATATGGCAAGCCATTAGTGCCAAACATCGCACTTTTCCAACAACATCAAACAGATGAGTTTACCTCACCGACAAATCAGAATAATCAGTATCTCAGCTGAATTAATGAAACCAAAAAGCTCATTAGCAGCAAATTTTTTGCATTTTTTTGAAAATGTATTAAAAGCCAACAACCGAAAAATAAAACAACTCAGATATAAAAATTATAGACCTGCACAGTCCATTAAAGTGGACCCATCCTGCTCATATCCAGCTCCATGTTTTTATTCTCGAACCAGCAACATCACAAAGCTTTTACTGCCTCCACAGATTTAAACTCCACAGATCTGATTTAAACTCCTCAGATCTGCTCTCTCCGGCTCTCCAGCACACTCCCTGTCCTTCACATTCCTGCTCGGCATTTATCTTCATCACGTCGCCTCCTTTCAGAGCAGATTTACTCAAGTGGTTTCCCTGACCAGCCTGAGGAATGCTCTGCCTCTTCATGCTGATAGTCTTTATTTAGAAACGCTGTGTGTGTGTGTGTGTGTGTGTGTGTGTGTGTGTGTGTGTGTGTGTGTGTGTGTGTTTCTGAATGTAACTGATGCTTTTATATTATTTCTGCTGCTCAGGTTCTCCAGTCAAGCGAAGGCTGAGGAGCAGTCACTGTCAGAGGTAAAAACATCATTTACAGGCTGAATGTGTGAAATCTCAGCAGGACGAGTTTAAACGTCCTCTCCTCGTCTCCCCCATCAGCCTCGATGTGTCTCTGCTCTCTCCTGACTCCTCCTACGTCTGTTACACCTCGGCGGACGGAGGCGAGCCCTGCAGCTACCGCCGCTCGCCACGCCTTCTCACCAACGGATACTATGATGTCACTGAGGACAGCTTCTCCTGGGACGACGAGGGAAACGTGTCGCTGACGCCCTGCAAAACCAGCGTCTCTTACAAGGAGAACCTGTACAGGTGAGCGCAGCACCGACAGTGTGTAGATGAAACAACCAGGAAGCAGGAAACAGTTTATTTCTGTAAGCACATTTGTGTCCAGGTTCAAGCACAATGAGCTGCACAGGAGGAGGCACTATGTAGATGTCTGCTTGGCAAAAATGAATCTATACACTGATTTAAGGAAGTGAAAACAAAGATTCAACAATAAGACACATTAAAAATGACAAAATGTAATAGAAGTCGTCTTTATTTAGAAACGCAGAGAATCAGCACCTCTAAGGTGCCGTTTACACGAAGCCGTTTTCACTGGAAACGGTGTCGTTTTGATGCGTTTCAGCCTTTCGTTTACACGATGGCGTTTCAGAAACGATCCGCGTTTACACGAGGACATGTGAAACGATGAAAACGATGTAGTTCCCATGCCAGGCCACAAGTTGGCGTTGGTTTTCTCTTTGCAGTTTGTTTACGCAAGATGCGCATGCGTGGAGTGACACAGTAGGTAGTGCGGCAAATTGTTCATTACTTACAAAACGGCCAATGTGAGAGGTTTTGTGTGGACCGATGATGAGGTTGGATCGCTGCTGCACACAACGCTGAATTACAAAACGGTAAAAACACAGGAAAAGCATAAGAAGCACTCGTGAATCCGCGAGTACTGTTTATCAGTTTGCGCGTGCGCGAAAAACTGGCCGTCGCAACCATAGTGCGCTTGTGCGAGTCGAGCGTTTTCAAATCACCCCGGTTTCAAGTGTTTACACGAAAACGCAAGCCGGTGCGTTTCTGAAACGCTCCACTCTGGACCCCGTTTCTGAAACACATCGTTTTCACTCTGTTGTCGTGTAAACAGAAGGGCGAAACGCATCAAAACGACACCGTTTCAAAATGAAAACGGTCTCGTGTAAACGGCACCTAAGTCTGAGGCTATGGCGCCTCTTGGCTGAGGCGTTCTGGGTATGTCCTACTGGGAGGAGGCCCTGGGTTAGACCCAGGACACGCTGGCGAGATTATATCTCTCAGCTGGCCTGGGAACACCTTGGGGTCCCTCCAGATGAGCTGGTGGAGGTGGGTGGGGAGAGGGAAGCCTGGGCTTCTCTGCTTAGGCTGCTGCCCCCGTGACCTGGCCCTGGACGAGCAGAAGAAGATGGATGGATGGAAAATGTAGTTAAAACCAATAAAAGAAGCAGAAATAGAATATTAATTAAGATCATTAGTAGACAAATTAAAATCTGTAGAACAATCAGAAATGGATTAACCTCATAGCTGAGAGCAGGACCCAGGCAGCTGAACGGGAATGTTTTAGTTTGCTTTTGAACCCTAATCAGCTGAGATGATCTGCGTCGTCTTAAGGTCCCTTAACATGACCTTTTACTGAGAACAGTTTAACCCTCATCCTCCATCTTCATCCTTCAAATGTCGCTGTCATTTCATTTTACTTCATTTACATCCAAACTGATAGTTTTTAGAAACCCTGCAGTCACATTTTGGTATCTTGTCTTTACATGGATCGGCTACCTAACTTCCTGCTCGCCTCTAAGTCACCTGAACTCATAAATCCTCTTTTGCGTGGGCACCTGGATGTTAAACTTTACTGAAACTCTTGGGAGAACAGCCACACTGATCGGCCAATCAGAGCTAAGAGAATCTGGTTTGGTTTGGACCCAGAAAAGGCTGATGTACCACTGCAGCTAACAGACGGTGTTTGATGCTTTGAGTTTATTTACAGCATCATAAGTTATAGCTGGGTCCTGTTGTCTCTGTCTTGCTTATTTTCATTGTCAAAGACGGGGGGGGGGGGGGGGGGGGGGGGGGGGGGGGAAGCTGAAAGAACCGAACCTGGGCTTTGGAAACGTTTGGAAAACGTCACGAAAAGTTTTCCTTCCTTCAGTTCATTGTTCAGGATTATGTCACATCTGTGACAGCTGTTACACACACACACACACACACACTTCTTTATAGCAGTGAGCTCATCTCCGGCAGCCAATCGGAGCAAGCCGTGCGGCACATGTCGGGCAGGTTTTAAAGCTGTAAATTCTTCAGGCCTGACATCAGCCGCGCTCAGGGCCCGGGGCGTGATGTCATCGATCACAGTTGCCAGGCGACCCCTGTGTTATTGAACACTTCGCCGTCAACGTGAGGAAAATGTCTTTGTTCTGTTACATGTGTGATGAACTCTGCACCGAAGCTTCCCCTCAAACGCGAGTTCATCTTTTAAAACACCAAAGATTTACTTAAAATCTTAAATAGGACACAGACGTATTTATTCGCTGTGGGCTGATTGTAAGACAGCAGGCTCCAGGACACAGATCTGATCATTTTCTGGTTGTCTTGCGTGGGTTTGAGGTTATTTTGTTTGAGCTTTATCATCATTCCTGAGCTCTCTGAGGACTTTTTTCTGTCTGAAGTTGTTTTGTGTCATTTTGCTGACTTTGTGCACATTTTTAAAGTGGAGCTAAAAGTCCTCAAGATGACAAAAAAGAGACACAAATGATTACAATGTGTCCAAAAACTGATACAAAATAACCTCAAACCCACACGAGTTTATGAAGTAACAGAGCAGATTTTGTCTCTTTGTGAACTCGTGTGTGCCACAGTTGAATGTTGGAGCGTCACCACTCGATCGTTTTCAGGGTTTTCCGGCGCAGACGGCGGCCTCGCAGCTCGCTGGTTCGCCTGCTGAGCGACGTCAGGGAGAGCTGCCAGTCGTGGCTCGATGAGAAAGTCTTCAGAGGTGTTTTTGGAACAGTCTGCAGCCAGGACCGGAAGCAGGATGTAGACCTGGACCGGGACCATGAGCTGGACTGGTCCGGGAGCAGCCCCGATGGCCCGGCCGCTCTGGACGAGTCCTGGTCTCCGCTCAACAGCACCGAGGTGGACGAGAGCCGCGGCTTCACGTACGGTGGGTAACGGGCTGAGCGGGTGCTCAAAGGGTGATTTCACTCAAATTAACTCTTTTCTTTTTTTTAAATAGAAATTAATTTTTAAAAAAATCCAACAATCTGAAATGTTTTTTCCTTTCAGACCCCACTGATGTCCCGCCTCCTCCTGACAAAGAAGCCCCGCCCCCAAACATGCTGATCCATGA
Organism: Archocentrus centrarchus; assembly: GCF_007364275.1. Classification (NCBI taxonomy): domain Eukaryota; kingdom Metazoa; phylum Chordata; class Actinopteri; order Cichliformes; family Cichlidae; genus Archocentrus; species Archocentrus centrarchus. The sequence goes on along the minus strand of NC_044362.1, from coordinate 33,294,755 downwards.
GGACATTTGTTCTGAGATCTGTCAATCAAAGGAGCGCTTCACCCAGTCGCTGGGCAGCCTCTCTGAAGTCCTGCCTCCTTCACCTTTCTACACCAATACCTGCTGCTGTCAGGTGTCACCTGAGCACACAGGTGAGCCGCAGGGTCACTGAGGTTGGAGGCTGGACTCATTTCAGAGGCCTGCACAGACTCGTAGCAGCCTGCATGGATCCAGTTTCTCCTGTTTGAATCCCTCAGCCTTTATTTAATTATCAAAGTCAAACTCGTCTTTATTGGTGCATTAAAAACATTTGATGGAGATTTTTATCTGCAGAAACCGCCAAAAACATCCGGCTCTCCTCCACTGAGTTATTCTTCCTTTTGTTTCAGGGTTAACGATGAAGGCCCTCCTCCTCCTCGTCTTCACCGTCTTCATCGTCACGGCTCTGTGCTCAGGGTAAAACCTCAGTTTGTACCTTTGGTTTTTCAGAGCAGACAGGCTGAGCGATCAGGGCACGAAGCCAGAAAATCTCATCTTCCAGGAGCCTGTCGAGCATCTGAAAACGCCCCATCTGTCCATCAGCGTGAATATTGAGTATTGATTACTGATGCTGCTACAGCAGCTATACGCAACAACAAAGTCATTATAAACATAACCTCATATTATTATTATCTGGTAAGAAGTTAGGACTGAGCCCATAAAAATAACACAAGTCATCAGTGTCGCCCCCTGGTGGCCTTTAAAAAGAATGCAGACATATCTGCCTGGCTTCATGTTTCAGAGCTGGAAGCTGCGTCCATCGTTGCTGCTGTCTATGGAAACAGTGTGATCTGTGCTGATGTGTTTAAAGCCTGATGTTTCTGCAGGTGTTTGTGGTGGAGCGCCTCTGTGACATCAGCTGTGTTCATGATGATCGCAACATTTATGCGTAAGTATCAGCAGCATTTCTGTCGTGATCAGAAATAAAAGAGCCGGGAATCAAATCAGTTCTTGTCTCCAGGTAACATAAACTCAGAGGTCCAGAGACGGCCTGTTTCCTGTTTATTACTCATTTTAAAGAAGTTTATTTGCCCTTTATTTGCTGTGATGGTCTGAATTCCTGTTTCAGTCAGTGTGGCACTCTGAAAGGAAGAGGAGCTGCTCTTCATCAGCTGCAGGCTGCTTTTATACAGAAAGACTTTTGCCTCCCCCTTCTGGCAGCGAGGGTCATTACAAATGAGTCTATGAATCACAAACTTTTCTTGGAAGCTTCCAACATATTTCCACAGTACTTCCAGCTCTCTTTGGATTTGCTGGGCAGTTTCCTGCAGTGAATGAGTGAATGAGCTTTGAATGCTGGTTTCAGGTTGTAAGTCCTGTCCCTGCAGCTCAGTATTTGTTTTAAACACTGTTGTTGGAGCACGTGTGACTCCATCCATCCATCATGGGGGGGGTGGGGGGGGCTGGAGCCTATCCCAGCTGACACGTACCCTGCCTCTTGCCCTATGTCAGCTGGGATAGGGCGAGAGGCCGTACAGGTTGCCAGCCTGTCGCAGGGCTAACACAGAGAGACAGACAACCATCCACACTCACATTCGTGTTCTCATTCACACCTGTGGGCAATTTAGAGTGGCCAATTAACCTAACCCCAGTAAGTGCATGTCTTTGGACTGGTGTGTCACACAGACACGGGGAGAACATGCAGAGAGAGTGGAGGGTGGAATCAAACCCCTCCCACATGGTATTCTAACTGTGAGGCAGCAGTGCTAACCACTGTGCCACTGTGCTGCCCCACATGTGATACGAGTTTGTTAAAGGTATTTAAGATGTTTAAACGTGACTGTGAAGTTTTAAAAATCTTGAAATAAATGTATCAGCTGATTAATAAGAGGCGTCCTGGAGCCTTAAAATCAAAGTAACAGATTGAAACAAAGCACATACGGCCGGATTAATGGGTCAGGAACAAACATGAAAAAAAGTCTCAAAGAAAATAAAATGTTTCCCTGAAATGTGCTGCATTCATTTTAATTTAATTCAATTCAATTTTATTTATATAGCACCAAATTACAACAAACAGTCACCTCAAGGCCCTTTGTATTGTGGGTAAAGACCCTACAATAACACAGAGAAAACCCAACAGTCAGAATGACCCCCTATGAGCAGCACTTGGTGACAGTGGGAAGGAAAAACTCCCTTTAACAGGAAGAAACCTCCATCAGAACCAGGCTCGGGGGGGGGGGGGGGGTCATCTGCTGAGGGGGGGAAAGAGCCAGAGATCAATAATGACTAATGATTAAATGTCAGTTTCCTATCAGTGACCCTGCAGGTACATAACATGTTATACATGAATAAAGCAGCAATATAACAACATTTATAAAGACTAATGAACAATATTCAGCTTCAAAAATCAAATTAGGGTCCTGTGGTAGAAAACTAGATGAGACGGTGTCTCGTTAAAAAACTGAGCAGTTTGTTTTCCAAAGAAAGGCTGAAACAAGTGCAGGACGCTTCTTTAGACACACAAGAAAATAAAGCAGAGATCAGAAGTTTCCTGTAAGAAGGATCTGGATCAGGGATAGCCTTCCTTTACTGACAGATCCTTTAATGGACTTTGATCACTGTGATCCTTTAATGAGTCACAGAAATATAAAGGCTCATTTAACATCCAGAGAGATTCAGTCTCCTGCCATACATGAAAGAGAAAAGCATCAAATGCAGTCTGTTAGAAATATTAATACTAGCAGTAATGGCTTGTTTATAAAAACCTGCATGTGCTGCATCATTAGTAAATGGACTAGTTCTTATATAGCGCTTTTCTACTCAGATATGAGCACTCAAAGCGCTTACACAACACGTTCACATTTACCCATGCACACGCATTCATACAAGCACTTCCATGATTAATGAATTAAGCTAAGTGCTTTAATCGTCTAACATTCACTCACATTCATACTCCGACGGAACGGTCGGAGAGCAACTTGGGGTTAAGTATCTTGCCCAAGGATACATTGACATGTAGCCTGGAGTAGCCAGGAATCGAACCCCTGACCTTCCGATCAGTAGGTGACCTGCTCTACCTACTGAGCTACAGCCACCCCAATTAGTGTTGTTCAGGTTTCATTTTTTATGTTTTGAGATCTTAAAAACCTTGATGTTTTTTTCTTTTAATGGTGCAGGAGTAAAAATACAATTTTCCTGTAATAAACTTGATGAATCTCGTGTATGAATTATATCTTTTAAACATGTTGCTGCTCTCGTTTCAGTCCTGACGAAGTCGGGCCCGCTGGGCGAGTGGAGGCGAGCAAAGACGGAGGTGAGTCTGAAATCAGAAACTAGTTCCTCACCTTTGACCTGCAGAGAAGAAACGGGTTCTAACCCTGACCCCACCAATTCTGTTTCAGGACATCACATCGAGAAACGAGTAAAGAAAAGCGTCAGGAGGAAGAGAAGAGGGAGAAGAGGTCGGACGGGACCGAGCAGAAACGTATACTCATTATTATTTCATTTAATGTTTGCATGCAAGGTGCACAAAATAATCTGAGCTCCGGAAAACGTTTGACAGCGAACACTTCTGCTTTTGAAGCATTTCTGCGCTCGAAATCCAGATTTAGCACAGAGCAGACCGACTGCGCTTTAAACCGTATGTTTGATTCTGCAGCTAAACACATGTTGTTGCTGCTGTTGAAGGAGCTCAGTGGCACATGTTAGCGTAGCTTAGCAGCTCAGAAAGCTGAAAAACTAAATGTACCTGATGTATTTTTAGCACTTCTTTCTCTGGTTTGTAGCTGACCTTGGCTTCTTTGAGCGTTCCAATGTGACCAAACTTCAGACATTTAACGTCTGCAAAACAAATTCAGGGTTAAAGGGCAAAAAAAAAAGATTTTAAAATAAGAGCTGTGACTTTTTTTCTAAAAACCAAATGCACAAAAATCACCTGGAGGTTATAAAAGTGCAATTTTCCTTCAGGGGAAACAGATTGAAGAGTTTTACTCCAAAATAAAACATCCACAAACACAGAGCAGGAGGATTTTCACATTAAAGGGGCATCAGCTCAGAATTTATTGTGAAAATCTGATGGTTTCCTGGTAATCCACCATACTCCCAAACAATAACTTTACGAATCTTCTCAGGACCGTTTAGAACATCCTGATATAGAGGAGGACGGAGGAGGAATTGTTCAAGTATTTAAGGAAGGTCCTTAAATACTCAGTCTCCTCAAACCTGAGCAAGAACTCCTAAATCTTCCCTAAACACCGGAGCTACTGCCTTTATATCTTCCCAAACTTCCTTAGACAAGAACCTCCTCATTGGATCCCAGAGTAGGTTTCCACTGGTTTAAGATGCATTTGGTCATTTCCAGGCCACTACTAACCATGTGAGGTTATTAAATTAGGGAACTATTCCTTTAATTTGCAATGAAGCCTGTGAATCTTTGTGTATCTTTGTGAGGAACTTTTTCTCTGCAGCATTTTGTGGTAACACTCTTCAGCTGTGAAGTGCCTTCAATCAGCCAGCAGTGCTCAAACGCTGAGTATCAATTATAATAAAGAGATGCTGCTGAAACGCCAGACCTGTCGATCTAAGTTTGGGCTCTGAGTGGGTTCATTCACTCTGTTTACTTGGCTGCTTCTTGGGAGTCTTAGTTGTGGCCTAATGGTACAAATGTAATCAGAGCAGGTCTGCGCGAAGGTTCAAACACATTTAAACCTCTTTTTTTTTTAAGGAAATTTGTCGTTTTAAGGAGCAATAATTCTGGGAAATGGAAGAAACTCAACAGTGAGCTGGGAGAACGTTTGTGGATCTGGGAGCGAGTCTTTAAGGTCACAATCAAAGGGGAACAAAAGCAGAGATGGAAAGTGAAGTGATTCCTCCTGGAGGAAAAAAGGAAGCTTTATGGAGATAAAACCAAGTACTGGAACGCTTCGAGGCGTTTTACTTTTTAAAAACGTAATCACGTTTGGGCCTCAAACTACGCCAAGAGTGGAGAAGGAGACGATCTGTGTGTCGGCTCCTCCGGCAGCACAGATCAGCTCCTCCTGTGGGAAATGTTTGTGTGATAAAGTTTGTGGAAACCAACCAGAGGAGCAGAGACATGTTTAAATCTTCATGCTGCGGATCATCTGATGCCTACAGGATAACGTGTGACCATCATGCTGTGGTTGAGTCACACTGGTCTGTCGGTTAAAGTAGTTAAACACAAATTTAAGGTGGAGATCCACACCTGGAACGTTCTAATATGATGCGACTTTTCCTGTCATAAAGATGGAAATCTTTTCCATCACTAACATCCTTCTCGTGGGACGTGAGAGCAGCATCGAATCTGCAGCATGAAGGGTTAAAACGGTCACACCAGGTCAGACATGCAGAAACTCCCCCAAGAACCTGTTGTCCACGTTACTTTGGGGGCTAAATCTGATCAGCCAGCTGTTAGCCACCATCTCATAATGTGGTTGAAAGAAGAAAACAAAAAAACCTATCTACCGAGACATTTTCTATTGACGAGAGTTTTGGTATTGCCAAATCTAAAAGCTGGTTAAATATGGATAAAAAGTAAAAATCAGCAAGTCGTTTCAATTTTTTGTTAGGTGTCTTTTTCCAGTCTTTTCTGGTTTTACTTCAGTCAGTTCTCAAAGTTTCTTACAAGTCTGGAAAAGTCTTTTATAACTATTTTTTTCCACTGTGTGGGACATTAATTTAAATGAAAAAGATTTAAATTAACACCGTGACAGTTGAGTTAACAACTAGCATGCTTGCTAGCCAGTATGCACTAATGCTAGCCCAACTCTTTTTAATTGATTTTATTCAATAACAAAAGTTAAAATTGCATTAAAAAGGAGGTTTCACCTGCTTGCTAGCTTTATAACAGTCTTTATGGTGGTTTCCATCCAGAGATTTTTTTTTTTTAACCTTATCTTTAAAAAAAATAAAAAAATAGAAACTCGGTGCAATCAAAACAGAATCGAGTAAATCAAGATGTAAATGAAAATTGAAGGGACGGCGTACAACACTTCAGTGTTTAACCATGTCCTGAAGATATCATGTTAGCTGTTAGCTTGTTATACTTTCTAGGATTAATAACAATCCGGTCTTTAAGTCTGACGTCATTTCTGGGTCCAAATGCTCCTAAATAAACAGAAAAGGCATAACCAGTGACTGTTCACTATTAAAGAAGACTGTTATTACTATTATTAATTCTTTATTTATGCAGGAAAATCTCTTGAGACTTATTGTCTCATTTACAAGAGAGACCTGTAGCATTCTTTATCAACTGCAGCCTTTTCCACTTCTCTTTCTCGTGGCTAAAATCACAGCTGAGTGTGCTTTTTTTTTTTTAGTCAGATCGGTTAAAACAACCAGGGACACAGCATTGCAGCATATTGATCACCTGACAGTTTGGACCTGGAAATGGAATTCTACGTCATCACTTAACAACCAGATTTAAATATTGATAAAATCTTTATAAAACTGTAGTGTGCCATTATTCATATTTTCTTTGCTGATTTTCTCAAAGGTTCACAGAATCTTGTACCAAATTTTGATGGAAACCCAGCTATAAACTAGTTAGTTAAATTGCTAATGAGAAAATAAAGTTATAATGTTCATCAAGTGAATAAGCTATGCTAGCGTCCTCAATTTTGGCTAATCAAAGTTCATCACTATTTAAGGGGCACATATCATGCTTTTAAATCCTTCCTTTTCATATGTAAATCATTCATTTGTGGTCTATATAAAGTAGAACTGCAATGCTTTGGTCTGAATTCCTCATTATTGTAGCTCCACACACCCCTCTTTCACACCTTTTCTGAGGCGCGTCTTAGAGCAGCTCATTTTGGTGCGCTCTCTACTGATGTGCGATACCGCATCAATCCGATACCAAGTAACTACAGGGCCGGTATCACAGATACTATTACCGATACTCATACTTTTTAAAAACTATGAAGAATAAGAATTGTTGAACAATGTGCTGTGTGGCATAACTGAGCTTGGACTACAAAATTGCTGCGAGAAAAAAGTGGTGGATTCACAAAAAGCAAATACTGTGACGTAATAGACAAGAAAGCATAACAAGGAATAGAGAAAATGGAACAGACTGAAAAATATGACCCAAAAAGAATATAAAGATATCTACGCAGCACCAGGACAGAATGCATTTAAATTTCTTTACTTTACTTTATTCATTTTTAAAGCACTTTAAAAACAGAAACTGCAACAAAGTGCTGTACAATAAAATAAGAAAACACCAAGAGCAGAAACAAAAACAATAAAAACAGACAATAAGAATCTCATTGTGTATTAAAAGCCAAAGAATAAAAATGCGTCTTAAGAAGGGTTTTAAAAGCTGACAGTGAAGGGGCACTCCTAATGTGTAATGGCAGGTCATTCCATAACTTAGGGGCAACAATACTAAAAGCTCTATCTCCTCTGTGCTTCAATTTTGACCTCGGTACCTCTAGGAACAGCTGATCAGCTGATCTGAGGCAGCGAGTTGGGCGATGTGGATTAAGTAGCTCAGAGAGATAGGATGGAGCCAGCACATGCAAACATTTAAATACAAGTAAAAGAATTTTAAACTGAATTCTAAAACATACAGGCAGCCAATGTAGAGAAGCCAAGATAGGAGTAACATGCTCCCTCCTCCTAACCCCAGTCAGAAGCCGAGCAGCAGCATTCTGAACTAACTGGAGGCGCTTAAGGGAGGACTGGCTAATTCCAAAGTAAAGAGCATTACAATAATCAAGCCTAGTTGTAATAAAGGCATGAATCACCATTTCAAAATGCTGCTTTAAAAGAATTGGCTTAACCTTTGCTAACTGTCGTAAATGATAAAAACAAGACTGAACCACTGCTCCAACCTGGCGGTCTAATTTCAGATCTGTATCAATTTTAAAGCCCAGGTTAGAAACAGTCTGCTTCAAATAGGACGCCAGAGGCCCCAGGTCAATTATAGATGTATCATGTGCACTACTCGGACTAAACACCATCACTTCTGTTTTTTTATCATTAAAGTTAAGAAAGTTTAAGGCCATCCACGCTTTGATGTCCTCAAGACATCGCAATAATGACTCGATCGAGAGGGCACCTTTCTTTAGGGGCAAATATATTTGACTGTCGTCAGCATAGCAGTGGAAAGAAATCCCATGCTTTCTGAGTATTGAGCCCAAAGGAAGCAGATAAAGAGAGAAAAGTAGTGGCCCAAGGACTGAGCCCTGTGGAACCCCGCAAAGTACAGGAGCGGATAAGGATTCAGCATCAGCAATTTTTACTGACATGGTTCTGCCGGACAAGTAAGACCGAAACCATTTTAATACAGTACCACAAAAACCAAGTTGGGTTTGTAAACGAGATAATAAAATACTGTGGTCTACCGTATCAAAAGCAGCGGTTAGGTCAAGGAGAACAAGGACAACATAGTCACCAGAATCAGTAGCCCTAAATATATCATTCAGGACTCTCACCAAGGCCGACTCCGTGCTATGCTGGGATTTAAAACCAGATTGAAAAACCTCCATAATATTTTGTTCATCCAAAAAGGGCTTGATCTGGGAAAGGACGATTTTCTCTAATAGTTTAGAAATAAAAGGCAGTTTAGAAATGGGTCTAAAATTTGCCAAGACACTCTGGTCAAGGCTGGGTTTCTTAAGAAATGGCTGCACCACTGCATGCTTAAAGCTTGCAGGAACAGCACCTGACAACAAGCTACTATTTACAATAGTAAGAATGGACTGACCAACAGTAGAAAAGGCTTCCTTAAGAAAATGAGGAGGAATAGAATCACGAGGCGAGCCTGATGGCTTAATATGTTCAACTATATCCTGTAAGAAGGTCAGATCCACAGGTTCAAATTTATCTAACACAGCTGAACAAGAAGCCATACAAGAAGGGTCATTTGCAGGTGGCAAAGTAGGGGTTCTTACAGTAGCAACCTTGTCTATAAAAAATTTCATAAAGTCTTTACATGTATTAGAACAAACTTCCAGAGGAAGAACTTGTGAGACATTAAAAACAGAGTCAATCGTTTTGAACAATACATGCGAGTTATTTTGATAAGACACAATAATTTTGGAGAGATGATCTCTTTTAGCGTCCTTAATGGCGTTCTGGTAATGACACCAACAGTTCCTAAGAAACTGCAAAGAGGCCCGCAATTTATCGTTTTTCCATTGTCGTTCTGCTCTGCGACATATTCGCTTGGCAGCGCGAACTTTATCATTAAACCAAGGCTCAGGTTTAACTTTGGACTGCATGAGTTTCATAGGGGCCACCATGTCCAAAATACTCTTACAAGATGCATCTAACCAAAGACTTAGTTGCTCTGTATCTAAGTGTATCATTTAAATTTCCTGCACTGCTACACACTCAAAGTGCACAAAAAACTGTATTTAAGGGCTAAAACAGTGGATTTTGCATATGTCTCCTTTAAAACTTTTAGTATATTGACTTGCTGTTAATTACTACCAGCACAATTAAATTTAAAATGAACAAGTGTAACAGTTTAATGGTGTTCAGTGCTGGTGTGACCGAACCTTAAAAGGTTAATTATTTCTCCGTCTGTATGAATCGGGAGTTACTGTTTATATTCAACTCAAAGTGCCAAATTTGGTTAAAGATAACATTTCAGGTGATGTATTACCATATGTATTTTATCAATGAATAAAAAAATCTATATGTTGTACTAATATTTTTAATAATCCTCTACTTGACTTTATATTTAAAGCTGGACTCAATCATTTTTGTATAAAAACAATGGATCAAATGAATCTGTGTAATGTGAAAGGTTCTGATGTAACCTTTCAAACACCAGCTGTACAACACTTTTTAGCCCCTTTTAAATCCTAGTTTTTGGCTTCATGGTCAGAAATCTGCATTTTCCTGGTGTTGGAGGAGACCAAACCAGAGCTAAAATCCCTGCAGCTTTAAATAAAGTTCAATGTGGATCAAGTTTTTTTTTTTTTTTTTAAATAATTGTCTTCTAAATAAATTTAGAGTAAAAGATAGAAAACTCCTGCGGGGGGGCATTTAAATAGATTTTAAGGAGAAATTTTAGATTCTATGTGGTGCAGCTACTGAATATGACGTTACTGTGGTTGTAAATAGTTGTTTTTTTTATTTCTACTGACTGCACTTATTTCCAAAAGTGGAACTCTGCTTGTGACCGCACTTATTTTACCTGGTTTCACTGTATTTTATTGTACTTTAAGTATCTGGCAGTTAAACTGTAAAATTTCACCTTAAACGAGACGCAGACTCAAATTTATTTTGAACTTAGATTGAGCAAAGGAACAAATTCTGAATGTACAAAAGTGAATTAGTGTGAAAATCAGCTTCAGATGACTGTTTAAAGATGAAGTTGTCTTTTTCTCTTAGTGTTGATCACTGTGGTTCAGTATGTAAATCTGCCTTTTCGGCCTGTTGGTGGCGCTGTTTTGAGGCTGAGCTTTTACAGTATTTAGCATTTTGTCAGCTATTTTTAGTTTCAGCTAAAGTGAATGTTTATGATCCATTAAACTACATAAAAAAGGGAAACTGTGTGTTTGTGTCTGTGTTTTAATTTTTAAATTAATTAAAAAAACTGATCACATGAATTTCATGGTTTCATTGAACACCTGCTTTCAGGTGTGTGTAAAGTCATGTGATAGTCTGCCAGCTGCATTTGGGAGGAAACTCAGGCTTTTTATTTTATGATTAAATCGATGGTGGCGACAGCAGGATGAACTCAAATCATCGGCTGGACCTTCATCCTACCCAAACACGCTGCCAGTCAAAGAAAGCTTTAATCCCAGACGAGCACAGCAAGGTCACCGAGTCAGGATCCCAAGCCTGTTCCTGCTGCAAGGATCAGTGAGCACGGACGGTAGTTGAAGCCTGAGGAGGCCTTGCTCATTGGTTAGCTGTAAGCAGATACCTGACTGCAGCCCTGCATGTCATGCGTGTCCAGTACATATGCAGAGAGCTGTGGGCAGACACTGTACACAGCCACTGTGTTGGGTTATTGTAGCAAGAGACACTAGTGGAACAAATCAGAGCCGGGCCGGGGGCGGGGCAAATGACCGGGCCCTTTATACCCAAATAATAAAGCTCATCATAACATCATTTTATAACATACACATGCCCAGAACAGCAGGAATGTGTATGTTATGAAGTGCCACTCATGTTAGCTTAGTCTGTAAAAATGCTCCACCTAAGGCCTTTAAGGCCGTTTCACACCGGATGCGTTGCGTAAAAACATGAAATTCTGAATGTTTCGGATGCGAACCTGTCGTGTAACCTACACACACACCAGACACGCTGCGTGTTTGCGACTAAATTGCCCTCATAAAACGCACTGTGAAAGAAAGGAAGTCGACATCAAACGATGATGTAATGAGGTTGTGATTTTTCTAAACAAGAGAAGGAAGAAAAAGAGATTCTGGGTTCATCCAACACATTAGAAAGCAGCAGCAGGGAGAGTTTCATGGTTTGATCCCGGAGTTGAAGCTGCATCACGAATGCTTTCGTGCACATTTCATATCATCAGTGGGCAGTTGTTGTTGGCAGAGTTGGGATCACATGTGAGGAGGCAGAGAATAATTTCAGAGAGCCGACTGACTCAGAGCAGCGTGTAGCTGTGTGTCTGAGGTAAAATAGTCCGAGTTTACTGTTCCCACATCACTGTATATTCAGTACATCAGTGCGCGTTTTGAGCTATGAACTCACATGTTGCTAAATGCAGCGCTCTGATTTATTCGCAAAAACGCAGCGCGTCCGGTGTGTATATAGGTTACACGACAAGTTCACATCCGAAAGATTCGAAATTTCATGTCATTTTTACACAACGCGTCCGGTGTGAAAGGGCCTTTAGAGTGAAAATAAAGCCAGTCACACAGTCCAACATCTTATTCAATATTTTACACCTACTACATCACTAAAGACAGTCGGTCTTGTAAAGTTTTGAGCAATCATGACTCAGTCCTGACTGTGGCAACCTTTAAAACCCCCGTGTAAAACATGAATGATGGGTGATGTATAGTGGGTTGTATACTGTGCACATTGAGCCATGCATATTGCAATATAATCAAGACAGGGCCCTCCTTCTCCACCTCGCCTCGGACGTGACAGAGGCCTGGCTACCTGAAATCTTATTCTCCGCTCCTCTCTCCCATCCAGGCCCCCGCTAGCCCGGGGCCGGGGGTGTGCCACCCTCCCAGCCCCTCCAGAAGCTCCGCCCCTGGCAAGAGAGATGGAAGAAACTTAGGTTACATCTTTGAGACATACAGCAGAGTAGGGGGTGTGCGATATTGACAAAAAAATAATATTGACATTTTCGGTAATTTTTTTGATAACAATAATAAACAGTATTTTGCATTATTTAAAAATGTGTTCATACAAGAAGTGCAAGCTGGTAAAAACAGGACTTGAATCAGTGTTTTTGACATTAACTTTTTATTTTATTTTATTTAACCAGGGAAAACACAATGAGATTAAAATCTCTTTTTCAAGAGTGTCCTGAGCACATGACAAATGTAAATAGAAAAACTTCAGCGAGTTTTTCAAAAGCAGTCGCTCAATACGGAAGACTTGACAGAATCAGAATCAAACTTTATTGGCCAAGGTATGCTACGCATATACAAGGAATGTGATTTTGGTTATAGGAGCTCACAGTGCACATTATCAGACTTTCACATAAGATAAAATAAATAAGAAGTAAAATAAATAAACTATAACCTGCAATTACTACCTCACTCACTCAGGCGCACACACACACACACAGTCATACCTATAAACCTTATATTGTGGGAAGTAGGGGTCTAAAGTTAAAAAGCTGAGTGCAGCAGCAGTTAAAGGGTGTCTAGTGGCACAGAAGGGGTCAGTGAGGTAACAGTTAGGTCCGGTGGGGTAATATGGCAGGAGACGTAATATTCTGGAACAAACACTGGTTTGAGCAGCAGTTCCAGAGGGTGGAGTTGGACTTGATACTATATAAGAGTGTCTGTAAAGGTGCAGTTTAAAAATATTGTTTGTGTGATAATTAACTGTTCAAGAGAGTGATGGCTTGTGGGAAGAAGCTCCTTTGTAGCCTGGGTGTCCTGATCCTCATCTGGCTGAAACGCCGACCTGAGGGGAGGAGCTGAAACAGATGGTGTCTGGGGTGAGACGGGTCAGTGAAGATCTTCTCCTGGTTCTAGAGGCGTGCAGGTCCAGCAGTGTAGGCAACTTAACCCCAATTGTCCTCTCTACAGACCTGATGATGCGCTGCAGTCTGTGGAGGTCATGCTTGGAAGCTGAGCTGCCCCACACTGTGATGGATGTCGTGATGACAGACTCTATGATGGCTGTGTAGAACCACACCATCAGCTCCTGGGGTAGTTTGAACTTCCTCAGCTGACACAGGAAGTACATCCTCTGCTGGGCTCTCTTGACGATGGAGCTGATGTTGCTGTCCCACTTCAGGTCCCTGGTAATTGCTGTGCCCAGGAACCTGCAAGACTCCACTGCCATCACAGTTCTGTCCAGGATGGTGAGTGCTGGCAGGGCCGGAGGGCTCTTCCTGAAGTCCACTGTCATCTCCACTGTTTTCTCTGTGTTCAGCACCAGGTTATTGTGGCTGCTCCACAGGACCACCTCCTCAACCACCCGTCTGTAGGCAGACTCATCACCATCTCGGATGAGACCAATGACTGTAGTGTTGTCTGCATACTTCAAGATCTTGACTGAGGGGTCCGTGGAGGTACAGTCGTTTGTGTATAGAGAAAAAAGCAGCGGTGAGAGGACAGAACCCTGTGGAGCGCCTGTACTAATGGTCTGGGTGTTTGAGGTGAATTTTCCCAACCTCACCTGCTGCTGTCTGTCAGCGAGAAAGTTGGTGATCCACTGGCAGGTGGGGCTTGGCACGTTGAGTTGGAGTAATTTGTTGTGTAGCTGTCCCGGGGTGATTGTATTAAAAGCTGAACTAAAGTCTAAAAATAAAATTGCACATGTTCCTGAGTGTTCAAGCTGTTGAAGAATAAACTGGAGTGCCATGTTCACTGTGTCATCCACTGATCTGTTTGCCCAGTATGCAGATTGCAGGGGGTCTAGCAGAGGTTCTGGATGTTCTTCAGATGGGAGAGCACCAGTCTCTCAAAGGATTTCATGACTACAGAGGTCAATGCAACGGGCCTGTAGTCATTCAATCCTGTGATGGTTGCTTTCTTGGGAACTGGTACTACGTTTGAAGCAGGAAGGAATGACACACTGCTCCAGTGATTTATTAAAGAGTTCTGTAAAGACAGGTGCGAGCTGGTCAGCGCAGACCCTCAGACAAGAGGGTGAAACACCATCTATTCAATTCAATTCAATTCAATTCAATTTTATTTATATAGCGCCAAATCACAACAGTCGCCTCAAGGCGCTTTGTATTGTGGGTAAAGACCCTACAATAATACAGAGAAAACCCAACAGTCAAAACGACCCCCTATGAGCAGCACTTGGTGACAGTGGGAAGGAAAAACTCCCTTTAACAGGAAGAAACCTCCATCAGAACCAGGCTCAGGGAGGGGGGGTCATCTGCCGCGACCGGTTGGGCTGAGGGGAGAGAAAGACATGCTGTGGAAGAGAGCCAGAGATTAATATCAATTAATGATTAAATGCAGAGTGGAGTATAAACAAAGTAAATAAGGTGAATGAAAAGAAACAGTGCATTATGTGAACCCCCCAGCAGACTAGGCCTATAGCAGCATAACTAAGGGATGGTTCAGGGTCACCTGATCCAGCCCTAACTATAAGCTTTATCATAAAGGAAAGTTTTAAGCCTAATCTTAAAAATAGAGAGGGTGTCTGTCTCCTGAATCCAAGCTGGGAGCTGGTTCCACAGAAGAGGCGCCTGAAAGCTGAAGGCTCTGCCTCCCATTCTACTCTTAAGTATCCTAGGAACCACAAGTAAGCCAGCAGTCTGAGAGAGAAGTGCTCTGTTGGGGTGATATGGTACTATGAGGTCTTTGAGATAAGATGGGGCCTGATTATTCAAGACCTTGTATGTGAGGAGAAGAATTTTAAATTCTATTCTAGATTTAACAGGGAGCCAATGAAGAGAAGCCAAAATGGGAGAAATCTGCTCTCTCTTTCTAGTCCCTGTCAGTACTCTAGCTGCAGCATTTTGAATCAGCTGAAGGCTTTTCAGAAAGCTTTTAGGACAGCCTGATAATAATGAATTACAATAATCCAGCCTAGAAGTAATAAATGCATGAATGAGCTTTTCAGCATCACTCTGAGACAGACAGAGTGTAGCCAGAGTGTAGCCTACTCACTAAATTAGTGTTGTTACAAGTGTACAAATCTGGACAGTTAGAATAGTCTCTTCATTCTTTTAGGAAATTGGCATTTGTAAATAATTAAAACAAACCAAAAAAAAATTTCATGACAAATGTGGATGAGCTTGGGGGCCCCCTGGTGGTCAGCCGCATATGTCGCCTATGCCTCGGGCTGGCTCTGCCTACAGCTTGCTGTTGCTGCAGCATTGCTATTACAGAGGACGTGGAGGCTACAGCATGCATCAGCTGTTCTTCATGGGACTGGGCCTGCAATCTCCCCCAACACTACTGACACTTTCAGCATGGTCCAGTTCCCTTTTAAATACTGAAATGCTGTTTTCCACCTACAGTCCAAAGAGCCTCATGTTGCTTGTATTACCCCGAGTCAAAGTAGATGTGTGTGCTTTTTCCCCTCAGCCCCAACCAGTCACAGCAGATGACCCCCCCTCCCTGAGCCTGGTTCTGCTGAAGGTTTCTTCCTGTTAAAGGGAGTTTTTCCTTCCCACCGTTGCTTCGTGCTTGCTCATAGGGGATCATTTATTTGTTGGGGTACAATACCAGTCAAAAGTTTGGAGACACGCATCCATTCATATGAATGGGTAAATGTGTCCAAACTTTTGACTGACACTGTATAAGATTTATTTTAAATTGGCTTGAAAAACTGAAGAACTCAGTTGTTTTCACTTCTTTATTTCAATAAAAATACATTTCTATACAATTACAACCTATCCAGCATTTGTCAAGTCAAGTTTATTTCTAAAGCACATTTACAAACAACAGCAGTTGACCAAAGTGCTCTACATTTAAAATTAATAAAATAACTTAAAACACAAGAGAAACTTAAAACAGGAAACACAAAATAATAAAACATAGGCAAAAGAAAGCATCACTAATGTATCCCTGACTCAGGACTCATTCTGACGTAAAAGCCAAAGAATAAAAATGGGTTTTCGAACAGGTTAAAAAAAAAAATGAAAGAATTTGTTCAAAAATTCTTTCATTTTTGTTATAATCTGTACTTAGTGCACATTTTACCACAGGCAAGTTGCAGTTTACATCCATGTCTGTACACTCATGATACAGTATACTTATGTAGTGATTTATGGTCCAAACCTCATCTTTGACTAAAGTCTAAGCAATCTTCAGTAGGAATAGAAGAAGATTCCCAGGTTTCCAGTCAACCTGGAGATATTTCCAGGTTGACTGGAAATATCTCTATCCCGCCCGTGTTACACTGCGTGACGGCGCACCTGTACTTAATTGTGAGGTGGCGTCTCTGACAGGATAAAGGCACTCAGGCTCTGAGCGCTGTGATAAAGACGTAGGAATGAGTTTACTATTGGGGGGGGGGGGGCAGATCCATGAATACACATAAAAAAAATGCCATTTGATCTTTTACTCCTTTTTCAAATGTTTCTTGGAAAAATAGATTTGGGTACACCTATATTATTGCATGTATAATTTACATATGTATACGTTTTATAATCGTAAGACGTGGGCAAACCACCAGACAATGGCATGAGTCTTATCAGGCATAATGACCATGCCATTCCAGGTTGTACGCTTACTTTATCTGGGGGCTGCACTGGTACTAGTAAGCTTAATATTTCAATAGCACAAAAATAATTTAGTAGCAGACACAAGTGCAAAGTTTGATATGTTTTATTGGTCGAAAACATTTAATACTGGTCAAAAATGCATTTATGTAGGTTAACTGGAAATAGAACTGGTTCTTTAATGAAACAACATTCTGACATGAAAACAGCCTGACAGATAATGTAATGAACAAATTATTCACTTTTTAATATCAACTTGAGTAAAAAACAATTAATAAAATATGCCTATTCAGTTTGAAACTCTAATCTAATAAATCAAATAAATATCAATAAAAATAACCAACAGAAATAAATAAAAGTGAGTGATTCCTCTCACAAGCTGTGTTACTCACTGACAACACAGTGTGCTGTTGCACTTTACAGCATAGAGACATATACATAGGCCCCTTTTACACGACAACGGAGTGAAAACGATGTGTTTCGGAAATGGGGTCCAGAGTGGAGCGTTTCAGAAACACAAAGGCCTGCATTGTCGCGTAAACAGTTGAATACGGCGTGATATGGAAACGGATGACTCGCACATGCGCACTATGGTTGCGACGGCCAGTTTTCCGCGCATGCGCAAATTGATAAACAGTACTCGCGGATTCACAATTGCTTTCCTTGTGTTTTTGCCGTTTTGTAATTCAGCGCTGTGCGCACCAGCGATCCAACCTCACCGTCAGTCCACACAAAGCCTCTCACATTGGCCGTTTTGTAAATAATGAACAATTTGCCGCACTTCCTACTGTGTCTTGCGTAAACAAGGTTTGCAAAAAGAAAACAATGCCAACTTGTGGCCTGGCATGGGAACTACATCGTTTTCACCGTTTCACGCGTCTTCGTGTAAACACAGATCGTTTCTGAAACGCTATCGTGTAAACAGAATGCTGAAACGCATCAAAAACGCTGTCGTGCAAACGGAGCCATAGACGCCGCATTGAGCGCTGACTCGTACGTCAACGTCGCCGCCATATTGGATGTGGCAAAAGCAGCCAACATAACATGAGAGAGATGCTGCACTCTGGTGCTGCGTGGAGTTGTTCGAACCATTTTACAGTCAAAATGGGGACACATGGGATTACCTTTCACAGGTAAGAGTGGCGAGTTGATTTTGATCGTATTTGGCCACTAACATTTTGAAAACAATTTTTTTTTTTGTGCCTAGAAGTTTCTCAGTGTATATTAGTGCAAATTTGAATGTGTGAATGAACGCTTTACCTTCAATAACTGTGGAGAAAGGCGCTTTATGAAGTTCAGTCCATTGACTTGTATCAGTCTACAGTGCAGATCTGCTGCATCCAATATGGCAGACGCACTGACGTGTCACAGCAACAGGCCAGCCCGCTCAATGCAGCATCTATGTATATATGTCTCTGCTTTACAGCCCTGCATTTAATAATTGGCCAATCAGGTGCCAGAGCACACAAAAAGTTAAAAACCAGTGGCCTAGGCAAAAGAGCCAAAATGTTTTTCCGCCTCTCATTTGCGGCCACAAACTGCTCACGAATTGACTTCCTGTCCAGTAAGTTAAGTTTATCCCACATATGAAAGTAAACTGACAACAAGGCGTTATAAACCCCCCGGTTCCTACGGTTCCATAAGGAGCATGTGGTAACTGTTAATGTATTCAGCATCCTTCACTCCCATTTGTAGCCATTTCTATCACTCACATCAAAGTTGAGGGAAAAACTAAATTACTTGACCTGCTGTCGCTAAATTTCACCAGCACTGAATGACCTCCAGTCACCACATCAATGTCAGTCTCTTCCAGGAAGGACAGGGCTTTAGAGATGGAGGTGAGCAGCTTGGAGTAGAGCTGCTGTTCCTACTGAGGAGGTTCCAGACACAATCAGGATGCCTCCTGAGCACCTCCCTTTGGAGGTTTTCCCAATCACAGCCAGACGAGAGGAGATTCAAAAATCCCCACAGAGATTATACATCTCCACCCTGGAGAATCTCAGGATTCCCCAAGATGAACTGGAAAACACTGCTGGAAAAAGGGAAGTCTTGGCAAGTTGAGTACCCTGCTAAGCCTGCTGCCCCCTTGACCCAACTTTAGAAGAAACGAAAGGATGGCTGTTTGGTAAATATTTACTGGAAATTTTGAAATAAACAGTGGTTAGTTTTTTTTTGTTTTTTTTAAATACTAAAACTTGAAATTGCTTCAGGCCACGAGGAGGCTGTGGGCCACACTTTGGGAACCACTAGTTAGCTCAACTGTTCTGAAGAAAAAGACGAGATTCTGTCATAATCTTTGTCTGTTCCACAAAAACTTTAACGTTGGCCAAAACTCGAGAATGATGTCACCTAATATGTACAAATTCACTACGTAGATATAACTAAAATCTTGGACGAGTTCAAATCTCGGTGACCCTGACCTGAAGTAAATGTCAGAGGTCAAGTTTTCGGAAAACCTTGTGAGCACAATAACTCAAGAACGACATTATCTAGGATGTTCAGATTCATCCTACAGATTTATACAGCCAGGCCCATCAAACTACACACACTTCTTCACTGACTTTACTATAACGGCACTTTATCTCTACACTTTAGAAAAGCTTTTTTTTCCCTCCTGGAAGTTTTTTCTTCTTTGAGTACCATCTCTCTCTCTGACCGGAGTGACTGAACTTTGGATAAATGTTTGGTTTTAGTTCACTTTTCATTAGTTTTAGCATTTTACTGTAATTACAATGAGAGAGGTGTTAATCTTGTTATCTTTGGAGCTTCGTGATTTTGGTTCAGAGCCACAGAGGAGGACACGTGGAAAGAGCAAGATCTCCTCAAGCTTTATTTGGTTTCACCAACTTTTAATAAGACTGAAACTAAAGGAAGGATTTAGTTTAGTAAGCATGCACAAAGTATTGGTTTGTTTTCTCTTTCAGTTCACTAAAGCTGAATATTAATTAATTATAACAACCTTGATTCTGAAGACAAACATTTTCCAGTGGGCACAAAAGCCTTTCCTGCCTTCCTTTCTATTATCTGGGTCAAAGGTCAGCAGCCTAGGCAGAGAACCTGATGCCTCCGGTTCTTCTAGAAGGGCATGAGGAGTTCCCAAGCCAGGTCAGAGACATAATCTGTCCAGGGTGTCTCCTCACCTGGGAGGAAGACCAGACCAAGTAGGACTCAAAAGACTGATTAAGACTGAAAGCAGCAGCTGGAAGGTGGGTCAATCCCCAGCGCTCCAACATGGCGGCTCTGATGTCAGAGCGCCTGCTCCTCAGGCGTCACAGTTTCCATAAAATGTACAAACATGTTTGCAGGTGATCTAAAACATCCATTTTTGACTTCAAATGTAACTGACACACATTTTTACAGTAGGTCACGTGTATCTGGGACTACCTCATCACAGATACCTCGTCCTCTGTGTTTGACCTATGAACTTGGGTTAACGCCGCTCACTGCACGGCGGCACCAAATCGTTTCTCTCCTGCGTGGACGGTGATGTGGCGCCGCAGGTGGCTGCCGGATATAAACGTCTTGTTGCAGTAGGAACACCTGAACTGTTTGCAGTCCGTGTGGACGGTCATGTGGACCTTCAGCGATCCCGACTGGGCGAAGCGTTTGCCGCAGTGGACGCAGCCGTAGCGCTTCTCACCTGTGTGGACGCTCTGGTGGCGTTTGAGGTTGCTGGAGTCTGAGAAGCGTTTACCGCAGAGCGCACAGACAAACGGTTTCTCGCCCGTGTGGACCCTCATGTGGGTCTTGAGGTTCTTGAGGCAGGCGAGCGTTTTCCCACAGCAGTTGCAGACAAACGATTTCCCCCCGCTGTCCTCACCTCTGTGGCTCGCCGCTCTGCTGACAGCGTCCTGCTGTCTCCACCCGCCTCTCCGGATGAAGGAGCGCTGGTCTCCTGCTGTCTCCTTCCTAACAGGAAGCTCGTCAGCAGGTGCCACCCTCTGCTGGCTGTTCTGGAAACCTGCAGGTCGCTCTGCTGCAGACAGACTTGCCTCACTGAGCGGGAACGGGAAGCTGCCGCCTGAATCGGACGCTGATGAGCAGCCAGCCTCCGCTCCCAGAGAATTCTGGGAAGCGCAGGAGCCGAGCTGAAGCTGCGGCTCAAATATCAAACAGTCGTAACTGCTGGTTTCTGACCTCTGGGTGTTCTGGGCAGAGGTGGAGCTCACTTCCCCACTCATCCATGAGACGCCACCATCGTTCCCTGCTTCCTGTTTGATCGGCGCTTCTGCCTCCATCTGTCCTTCTTCAACACGACAGAAACCTTCTAGAGATAAAAGAAAAGGAGGAAGTTAAACCAGCTGTCTAGATCTGCTCTGAATAAGCCTGGTACGAATTTTTAAAAATGACTGCATGACCAAAACAGGGAAAAAGGGTGGTGCTGTTCAGTTTCCTGTACTTACTGTCCGGCTCAGACTGGGACCAGGATACGCCGTCATCATCCTCGACTTTGATCACAGCGGCGGCGGTCTCATCTGCCGGCTGCTGTAATTGCAGGAGAGAGGATAAAACGTTTTAGAGCGAGGGAGGAGATGCTGCTGATGCTCGTCATCATCTTCTACCCACCATCCTCTGCATGCTTTCCTGTCTCGACCCTGCAGGTGGGCTGTGGTCTCCGGACCGAGACGTCTCCTGATTGGACACTCTGGACAACACTACCTCACCTGCAGGAGGTGAGCGAGGAGGAGACATTTAAAGCTCTGAATCATGTGCAGTAGTAAAGCCAGTCGTCCAACAGGACAAAATACGCTTGATGGAAATGTGATGGCCCGTATTAGTCACTGGGGTGAGACCTTCCAGCAGGTAAAAGGTGCAGCCCTGGTTAATGTCCCTCCTCCCCATTCTATACAGGTGCAATTCTTATTGATAATTAATAAAGAGAAATTGCTAATGAATACACCTTTTAATCAATAGATGTTTAAGTGACATCTTGGTTATGAATAGCATGATGTTCATCTTATAAATTACGGTCACATTCAGAGAATATGCTTGTGATTGATAAACGCCATCACATCCCTGCTTCCTCCCCTTCTTGAGATCTCTAGTTTCCAAACACGGAGACGATGACAGTGAAGAGGCTCAGCCTGAAGCTCCACGGGTCATGATGGATGGAGCCACTGTGACATCTCCCACTGCTCTGAAGTCTCGATCAGTCGTTACAGTACACATGCTAAAGTTAAACGGTCGGTTACCTGTCGGGTTCGAGCTTCTCCTCAGCTCGGCTCGTGCGCGGCCGCTCGCGTGCAGCACCGCGGTGCCGCTGGCGGTGACCGCGGCTCTCAGGGCGGTCGCGCGGGCGGTCCGCAGCTCCATGAGCCGCAGCTTTCTCCGCAGCACCTCGTTCTCTTTGCGGCTCCGCGAGATCTCCAGTTGCAGCACCGAGTAGCCGTTGTCCACGAGCTCGCAGATCTCCGCCACGGCCGTGTTGGCCAGCACCTCCATGATGGAGGCGAGCTGCGCGTGGAAGGCGGCGGCCGGCGACATTGTCCACTCCAGCGTGTGCGTGTGTGAAGCAGAACAGTCCACACCGCGGGCTCGTGGCAGAAACAATCACAGACGGTCAGTTTACCGGAATAATGCTGCTCACCTGATGTGTGCTTCCCGACACAGACCAGGAAGTGCTGGAGGGGAAGACTTGAAATAAACCACAGTGCGCATGTGCAGAGTATCCGTTTACTTTTTTTTTTTTTTTTCGAAAAAATAAATAAATTGCAGGTATGAAAAAATCCAGAGAAAACCTGATTAATGTGTCCTTCAGTGGAGCAGTGCAAATCCAGATCATCTATTCTGAATTTTATATTTATGCAAACATTTTATATTCAACTATTTGGATCTGATTAAACTCAGCCGAATAAAGATTATTTAGCATCAAAAACAGCATAAATGTAGTTTGCTGTCACAGTAGAAACCCCAGATTTAAAAATAACTAAACTCCATCTTTGTGAGGCTTTTTGTTTCTTTTTTGCCGGGGCTGGCTCAGAGCATGGACTGTGTTGCAGAAATATTGTCTGAACGAAGCCTGGCCTTTTTATCATGACATGGCAGGTGAAGAGTGGGAGGAGGTGGGAAGTCACAAACTACAAATACTTCTGTACGTTACTGTACTTGTAGATTTTTCAGGTATCTTTCTACTCATTACATTTTCAAACAGACTCGTTACTTTAGCTTTAACACGTCTGAGAAAAGTTTGCATTTCCATCAAACCTCAAACAATATCAGCAAACACATAAAGTGTGTGCAGTTTGTCACTCAGTGTGTCTGCTAGCTAAAAGCAGAGCTGCTGTATTTACAGGAGAGGAAGGAGAGAGGCTTAAAGGTAAGGACCGCAAACTGAAGTATGCTGACTTTGTGTTATTCAAAGATTTACAGTAAAGCTCTGTGTTGGTGCACAGAGGCTGTGTTCATGGTCACAGTTACAGGTTACATCAGTGCAGCAGAGATGAGTTTGAATCAAAGCTGCTGATGCTGAGATTAATTCACTGAATCCAACATTTATACAAACTGATACTTTTACTTTCTTGCTTTGAGTACATTTCAGAGCCTGTACTTTTTACTTTTACTTAAGTAAGTCTGTACTTCTGCTACCTCTGGATGGTGCCAATGTAACCTTTATTTAACCAGATAAGTTATTTAACCCTTTAACACCAGGCAATTGCAGAGACATCTGATTAAAATGTGCTTTCAATTACGGTAATTATGTGACTGTCCCATTGGAAAAAAAATTTAAAAATTCACAATAATTGCTGTCAGAAGTCTGCAAATAGTGGCATTTCTGAACTTTACAGGCCTGCCAGCGTGGTAAATAAAGGGTTAAAAAAGGCAAATCTTAAACGTTAAAAATGGCATGCAAGCATTTCACCTCACCCACTGGTGGTCAAAGTTATGGAAAACTACAGGTTTCAGATTACGTGTCCTATTTAAATTAAATCTTGAACAAACATCAGTATTCAGATGAAATTAATGAAAAAAATTATTTGCACCTTATTTATTAGCCAAAAACAAGAGAAACTAGCATATAAGGAAAACAGTATCAACATTTTCTGTGAAATGATCTCCAATCTGTACATCAGACTTTGTAACAGCACAGATTTTACAATTTGATGAACAGGATGCTCTTATTTTAGCTGCAAAGCATAAAAATATGTTTCAAATCCCTGCAGCATTTAAAATGTCTTTAGTCTGACAAAAACACAAATGTTAAAAAGAAAACGTCAAACTATCACACTTTAGAGATTGTTACCAGTAAATGTAGGTAATAATTATTAGTCTTATCATTAGTCTTATATAGCACTTTTCTAGACACTCAAAGACACTTTACAATTTCATGCACTATTCATTCACACATTTCATTCATACCTGGTGGTGGTAAGCTACTAATGTAGCCACAGCTGCCCTGGGGCAGTCTGACAGAGGCGTGGCTGCCAATTTGCACCTACGGCCCCTCCGACCACCACCAAACACACAACCACATTCACACTTTGGCAATGTGGGTTAAGTGTCTTGCCCAGGGACACAATGACAGCATGCGCTCAGACGGGGACTCCAACCAGCAACCCTCCAGTTGCAAGGTGCCCACTGCGCCACTGCCACTGTAACTACTGCTACTGATACTGTTACCAAGCCACTGACTGGCTTGGTAACAATACTCCATGTAAGCACGTTAATCAATACAAACCTGGCTTATTAATGACCACAAAAATGTAACATGCCTCAAGAACAGTTTTCTCTCCGTCTCGTCTGAAGGAGCTGAACACAGTGGTGTGGTAAAAATCAAGCAGCTCGCAGGGATTTAAAAATCAAGCCAGAGTACAAGAAAAGCTGCAGTTCCTCTAATGTCCACTAGAGGCTACTTCAAACGCGAGTCACTCCCCCCAGACTCCCGTGTTCAAATGTCCAACTTAACAGCAGAAATAAGCGTGTCTACCGCCTGCTAAAGAAATGTATTTTGGTCTCTGTGGACAGTTAAAACCTTGATGAGAACTGTATGGAGTCTGAAATTTTTATAACTCGCCCACATGGATTCTGTTAAGGCTTCAATTAAGGGTGCAGTCTTTTTGACTAAAGATGGCTGCACCTACCATGATGTCACTCACTAGTTTGTGAAGTCCTCCCATGAAGCTTCTAGCAGGCTCTATTCTGGATATTTCTCCTTTCTAATCCTTAGTTTTCTAAATTTTGGTCATTCTGACTTAATGTTTTATTGAAAATGAGCTTCTGAGCCCATAGTGAAGGTTTACTGGGGTGGAGTCAAAGAGCCGTTTTCCCATAGACTTCTACAGGACTGGGCTCCTGGTGGCATTTTGAAAATGCCGGTTTAAGGCACTTCTGCATTAGCTGATGTGCTTTGCACGCCACCCTCTAATCTAAATGTGGTGACTTCTGACTCCAAAAGAATTAACGTGTTTGCAGCCAAGGTTTCAAAATGTGAGCCAATAGTGATGTCACTGTGTCCATCTTTTACATACAGTCTGAGTGGCATCACTGCCAACTGGAGTTTTTAGTACGGCAACTGCTGAGTTTTTTCCTGAGACTTTGGTGCCATTTCCCAAAAGACACCAGGCCTGAAATAAAAATATTTTTAGCCAGTTTTCAAAACGAGTTTTTAACATTTTTGTTCATCAAGTGGAGGCCAGACTCCTCAGATTCATAACTGAATTATATGTAGGCCAATCAGAGTGATGCAGATATGTAAAACATGTCAGTCGAGGTAATCTGGACAGATTTTATTCCTTGTATTTTGAGATTTGAGAGAGCAGCAGAATGTAAGACAACAAAATTAAGTTACAAATATCTGCTGACAGCTCGAGCAAACTGAAAAATCAGAATTCGTTCATAAAATCATTCATTTGGGCATTTAGGGGTCGCTCTGGACATTTGGGTGACACTTCTTCATGTGCAACTTGAGACTGTATTTGACGATGAAGCTCCGGGAGCAGAGTGTGCATGCATATGGCCGCTCGCCAGTGTGAACGCTCAGGTGCGACTTCAGGTGAGCCGACTGGGTGAACTTCTTGCCACACTGCTCGCAGCTGAACGGCCTCTCGCCCGTGTGAATGCGCATGTGGACCTCCAGGTTCTGCGACGTGGCGTACGTCTTGTTGCAGAGAGAGCACACGAAGCGCTTCCCTCGGCCGCCGACGCTCGGCTGCCCGTCACAGAGCTGGGACTGGCCCTGCTGGTCCCTGTAGAGCGTAAAGTTCACGACGTCGCCACCGCCGTCTTCGTACTCAAACGCAGAGCTGCTGGCTTCGGACAGCTGGCAGTCTGTGGAGGTCGAGCCCGACACGCTGAGCAGCTTCAGTCCAAAAGCGCTGCTGTCCGTATTTCCGTTTTGGTGAAACGGCGCAAAAGTCATCTGACCCTTTGACTGTTTGGGCCATGTTTGGTCGACAGCGAGACCGAGTTCGGCGCTGTTTGATGGAGACTCGATCAGAGCGCCGCCACTAAAATAAACCGGCCTGTTGGCGCTCGAAGAAACCAGCGAGCACTCCTGAACCACATGCACGTCTGGGTCCATCTGCGACGAGTAGGCGCCAACAGACTCGTCGGGTTCCATCTCGACCTCATCCTCGAGCTGCCCGGAGACGCCCGGCCCACCCTCAGGAGAGTCCAGAGAGTAGACAGACACAGTCTCCTGCGTCCCCGCCGTCACGTCGCATGTTTTATGTTCAATCTGCTCAGAAGATGACCTCTTCTCGGCCTCCACGCTTTCCCGCCAGCGTCTCTTTGCGCGCCGGGTCATTGGAGTCGATGCGATGCCCTCTCTGGCCGAAGCCGCCCCTCCATCAGCAGGTGATTTAGTAGCTAAGGAAGTAAAATAAATAAATAAAAACAATTAATAAAAGAAGAATGTCATTAAACTCTGAGAGTTCTCATGACAAGATTCAAGGCTGGAAAAGATCCACTGAAAGTGCTTTTCCAGCCGAGAGGGAACTTTATCCAAGAAAATAATCTGCAGGTGCTGTACAGAACAGGTACAGGTAACCGCGCTGGGACTCCTCACCTGAAGATCCTGAAGATGTAGGGTGGAGCTGGGCATCTCCACACAGATATCATCTGTTAAGGCTGAGCCCAGGTTATCCTCTGTGGTTCTGTTTTTGTATGAATTATAAATGAGTTTTCTAATCTGACGGTCGGCCTCCCTGAGAATGAGTTTTGGTTTGTTTGTTTGTTTGGTGAAGATGAGTAATCCATTCCTGACTTTCTTGACTAATAATTGTTTTATGTTCCTTGTGGTGCGTTTGTGTGTAATAACTGTGAAGCTCCAGCTCTGCAGAAATCATTGTACAGATATTTCTCTGCCTTTTCTGGCTGTAAGCTTTTTTGATACGTGAACATAATCCTAATGATGACACTTCAACATCAGAGAAAAGAGCAGCTGGAGGCGGTTTACTCACTTTCCTCGAAGATGTCGTTGCTGTCCGAGTCTTCATCTTTGATCAGGACCACTTCTGGAAGCTGCAGACGCCACAGAACACACAACAATCCCAACATTTAACACACTGGTTTTACTGGTTTTTATTGGTGTAAGAATGAGATAAAAATGTATAAACCAAAGAATTATAAACGTCTGAGTCCTGATTGGCTGACTTATCTTTGAGATTAAAGTTTTAATTAGAAAATAATTAAAGAGGAGGCCATGAAGCATCAGTGCGTTTATGAGGAAATTTCAAGATCTCAAATGTTCAGTTATTAATTACATTATCTCTAAAAATGCCCTCAGGTTTCTCAAGATAGCAAGAAAATTAATACACAAAAATAAAAACAGCTTCAGGCCTGAGGAGAAAACACACATCAGGCTGCACTGAGCATGTGCAGAGAAAAGAACGCAATTAACTGGTGATGTGGAGATTATTTTAGATTAAAAACACTCCTGTCTCGGCTGGCCTTGGTACGTCCTGGGGTCCCTCTGGATGAGCTGGTGGAGGGGGCTGGGGAGAGGGAGGTCTGGGCCTCCCCGGCTGGGCTGCTGCCCCCGTGACCCCGGATAAGTGGAAGAGAATGGATGTACGGACATCACTTAGAAATATGATGTGTTTGCAGACATGTGACCACATTAACCTGTCTGCCATTTTGGACACGTGACCATGGTGACGGCGTAGGATCCAGTGAATGAGGCCCATGTCACACAGGCCCTGACAACCACTGGTTGCTAGGGGAAGATATGTTGGTTTCAGCAGCGAAGCGAAGCTTTTACTTTGAAGGAGAACAGTCTCGGTTCAGGTTATCGTTGCTATTTTTCGAGATTTTAAACCTCCAGAATTTTTTTTCTGTTATCACGTCTGATACGCTCGAGCGATGTGTCCATGACGACGGTGTAAAACCTCCATGGTTACCACGGCACTTTTATTTTGAATTCAGTTTTTCCTTTGATGGCATAAATCTGTTTTTACTGTGTGAATGAAAGCCAGCAGTTACTCTGGATATTGATTAACTGTAATGATTAACTCATATAAACTCAGTTTGTGTATTTTGCTTTCACCTGTTTTAAATCCCCCTAAAACAAACCTTCATTTCACCTTTTTAGGTTTAAAATGGTGAAAAATGACTCTCCATGAACTTAGTCCCTGGAACCTTCAAATGATTTGCAAATCTGATCAATTACTCTGATAATTATTGGATAATTATTTAACATATTTGATCTCATTTCAGAGAATTTTCCGCTTTGTTAGGATTTAAATAGTTTGAATGTTCGGACTGTTGGCTGGAAAAACAAACCAAACATAGCTGAATAAAATGCAAATTAATTAAATCATAAATGTATTTTACTGTTCCTAAAAATGTAATTACAGCTGCAGTTGATAATGATTATGGATATTGATTAACTGTTAAATTATTGTCACTTCAGAGAAGATTAACTACTTTATTATTCAAATACTGAAGTATTGTTAAACAATATTGATAGATTAAATGATGAATTGAATGGTTTCAGCTCTAACCTTTCAGACCAAATCATTAAGAAATTTTTAATTAAATGAAAACTAACTGAAACGTGACCAGTTATTTTATTTGCCACGCCTTATAACATGTTTATATACACGTGACTTTTTTTTAATTGTTTTTAAGTGTAATTAATTACAAAAACAGACAATTTTCCTTATTTTTGTTCAGCTGACTGCGTTACACTTCTGTGACTCTAACCTATTAGCATTAATAATAACAATAATAATGTTAATTTCTGGTGTCCGCCTGTTTCCGGGGGTTTAGGCCGATGCCGGCGGCCGGTGTGTTTACCTCCTCCCGCACCGCCCCAGCAGCTCCTCCGGCTCCAGCCGCGGTTCCTCCTCCGTCACCTTCCCGGGGTTGCTGCGGTGTTCCCGGCTTCTGCGGCGCCTCCTCCGGTCCTTCCGCGGCGTCCCCTCCTCCTCCTCCGCTGCTCCCCCGGACCACGATGGACTCGATGAGGTGCAGCTTCTTCTTCAGGTCCTCGTTCTCCTTGTGGCTCCGGCTGATCTCCAGCTGCAGCACCGCGTAGCCTTCATCCACCACCCCGCAGATCTCCGCCACCGCCGCTTTAGTCAGCGCGGCCATGATGACGGAGAGCTGCTCGTGAAGAGCTTTGCTGCTTAAAACGGACATCCCGCCGAACCAACGGAACCGGAACCCGAACCGGACCGCTCTTAACGGGCCACACGGAGCCGCGAGGTGAGGGTGATGACTCCACGGACGGAACCTGTTTGGACTTCAAGTCGTCGGTGCTTCTAAGCGAAGCGACGGTTCCAGCAATACTTCACTTCCGGAATAACACTGCTGCCTTCAAAATAAGAGCCCGTTGTTGTTATACTCAGCTGTGTTAGAAACACCATCAGTGATCTACTGCTGCACTTTAATAGAGAATAGAAGCCCTCAATCAGCTATTCTGATAATTATTGTGTGTGTACAAAAACAAACTCTAAAAGTCTTAAAATAAATAACTGAATAAGTAAAACCAAGTAGAGAGAAAATGCATGATAAATAGTATAGTGCACAATTTCAAATAACTAAATGGGAAAAAAATCAGAATAAAAAAGACAAACGGAAAAAATAGATTATTGTGAAAATAAATATACAAAAATAGTATGAAAATTAAAATACTAAAGAACTGAAAATGTTTTTAAAGACTGTAAAATGCCACTGCTAAGTAGACACCAAATAAAAGCATGCAAAAGTTAATATTTGAAAAATGTTTTCGAATGATAAAAATAACGATAGATTAAAAGTAAAAAACAATAAAAAAGTACAAAAATATCTGATCAAATATAAAAGGGTGAATGTCAATAATGTTTCCTGTTTCTTGTACTGCATCGAATTATTTTAGTCTTGAGTGCTTAAAATGAAGGCAGTTCTTCTTCAGGTGTGTGAAGACACTTTGCCTCTTCTTCAGCTCTGAAACAGCCGGCCGGGTCTCCCAGGTAATAATGAACCGTTTCAAACAGCAGTGGCCCAAAACCTGCAGGAACATTCTAGGAAGCTGAAGAGGAATTTTACCTTTCAACACGGCCCCGAGCGCACGTACATCCAAGTTAACACCAGGGCTTCAGCAGGAAAGACGCAGCCAGAGCCCAGACGTGAGGTCAGACCTGTGGGGTGACCTGAAGACGGCGGAGGGTGCTGCCAGAGCCTGAAGGCTGTGAGGGAGTGTCAGTTTAAGGCATCAGCTTATTTTATATTTTTATTTTTCTGTTTGTTTTCCAGTTGTACAGGTTAAAAGTCACATTAAAAGGTGGGAATCTTTTAAAATCATCCATTGTGGTCTCATTTTTTAACATCACAAAAACATTTAATAGGCGTGCGTACACGTTTTATATTCTTAAAATTTAGAATCAAATTATCAAAAATCTGCAAATTATTTCAGCTTCATCATTTTAAAAACATTTTAAGAAAAAAAGATTTTTATATCATTTAAACTTACTGTCATAACTTAAACATTTAACTTAAAGTTTTAATTTCTTATTATTTCAAATTCCTCTCTCATAATTTTTGGATATCATCTTATAATTTATCTAATTTCCTGTAATCACTTTAAATTTTTCTAATTTTCCAGTTATGTTTTTTATAACTGTAAACAGACTGGCCTTTATATAAACCTGAGCCCTGAAATCACTTTAAAATAATTTTTTTCCCTCAGGTTTTTATCCTTTTTGATTATTTTCTGTTTTTTCCCCAATAATTTGATTCTTTTTATCTTTAAATTTGCCAAATAAATGAATGGCAGGAAAAAAGGAGATGAAAAAGTTTGCTATCTTAACTCATGGCGTGAAAATCGATCGATCATAAATGAACACAAACAGATATTGCGGTTTTCTCTGTCTGAATATTTCCACTTTAACACAAAGTTGCTTCCAGAGTTTGAACCTGAAACACAAACGAGACAGAGAAATTCATCAGAGCGCACACGTTTATTTCCAGATAAACACCAAGCAGAGAACTTTGACACGCTGCTTCCAA
Source organism: Archocentrus centrarchus (assembly GCF_007364275.1). Lineage (NCBI taxonomy): Eukaryota > Metazoa > Chordata > Actinopteri > Cichliformes > Cichlidae > Archocentrus > Archocentrus centrarchus. The sequence goes on along the minus strand of NC_044362.1, from coordinate 33,263,548 downwards.
CGTTGGTTTGTTACATTTTTGATCCTCAAAAATTCAAAGCAGACCTGAAATCAGGCCTTTGGTTGTTTTTCCCTAAATCTGAGGTAAGTGAGTGAGATCAGGTCAGAGTACTGTCCTTTAGTACCGAGGCAGACGGTTACAAACAGGTAAGGCCTGGAAACAGTCACAGCTATCGATCAGGTTTGTTCACCGATCGGCCACAACAATAAAACCAGCCAAACAGCTCCAGCTGCCTTGGGTGCAGCGGGTGGGACTGGGAGCATTTTTAACTCGGGTGGCGCCTCAGTGTTTGGTTGTTAAGGGACCTTAAGGTGTGTTTGTACCTGGAAATGGACAATGAGGGACTTCAGGAGCAGATGTGAAGTTGATAAACCCTCTTTTGGTCTTTATGTGGAGAGGAACCCCTCCTTGCTCTTCCCATGCTGCTTCCCCACCTGCAGGCTGGCGAGGTGGCTGTTTCTCCAGAGTTCCTCATCAGATGAACTCCATCCTCCACCATGCAGGACTGCAGCTGCCAATGATAACTTCTCCTTCTCTAGAAATCCACTCTAATCAGAGCCTGCAGCTGGCGGTGAGCTCAGCGTGGCGACAGCAGCTCTCCACACTCTGATTAGTCCACAACGGTGGAGCCCACCTGATAACTGCTTCATTATTTAGCGTCTGTTATTTATTCAGGGAAGCATGTTAGGAGTGGTTTTAACGTTCTGGCTGATCAGTGGATGTAAAACCAGCTTCTAATAAAATCTATTTAAAACGATTAAAACTGAGTAAGAGCAGCGCGGTCTGAGGAAGCGTGGCGTCTCTGTTAGCCGGTTAAACGGGTGCCGCCGCCTGCTCGCCCTGATGGTGCTTCTGCTGATGGATCCTCAGGTTCTGCTTCCCGGCGAATCTCTTCCCGCAGTGCTCGCAGGCGAACGGCCGCTCCCCGGTGTGCACGCTCTGGTGCGTCTTCAGATGACCCGACTGCGTGAAGCGCTTCCCGCACTGAGCGCAGCTGTACGGCCGCTCGCCGGTGTGAACCCGCACATGTGTCTCTAGGCTCCGGGACGACGTGAAGCACTTGCCGCAGTAGTTGCAGACGAAGCGGCGGTCCCTGCTGTAGCGGTTGAGATCTAGAGCGTCCAGCCTGGAGCCACCGAGCGTCAGCGCCAAAGGGAAACCGCCGGTGTTTAAGTCGGACGGTTTTTCCATGAGCGTGGGCCTCTGGTCCGGCTTCAGGTACGACCGGTGTGACACGGGCACCATGCTCGGCAGGCCCTGATTGGTCCACGAGGAGCACAGATCCAGCTCTGAGTCAAAGGGGAGAGAGCTGATCAGGGAGACGCCTCGCTTCAGCTCAGAGGTCCCGGGAAGCGAGGCGGGACTTCCTCCTGACTCGAGCAGGAATGACTTCCTGTTGTGAGGCGCGGACGCAACATTATCGCCCGAATCAGACGCCAAATCGAACACAATGTCCGAGGAGCAGCTTTCAACGCCCCCTGCAGGGTGCGGGGATCCCGGCGCGCTGCGGGACTCGTGATGCGTAAGCCGCTCTGACACGCCGTTATTATTCTGGTCCCACGGCCGCCGGTCGGCGCCGGTCACGGTGGAGATCGTCAACCGAGAGGGGCCCTGTTCACTGTCGTCGGTCTCCGACGTCGGCACCTCCATCCCTTCAGACAAAAACAAAAAAGAAAACAGTTCAAACAGAGCAGATCAAAATTTCTGGTCCACGGGTTAATCCCACTCATGAAACGGTCTAATCTCAACAACCCATGCTGACCTCTGCATCTTCATCACACCATCCACCACACCTCACACTCTTCCTCTGACTGATTCATGCCATCTCATATTTGATGGCATGTTTGTGATTCTCCTTTTGCTTTTATTTTGAAGTTTTACTTCTTTTACATTGTTATCACAGACCACGAGAAAGGCATTTCTCCCTCCGCCATCATGGCTGCAAAAACCTGGATTTGACTAGGGGGCGGGGTCTGACTGTAACCATAAGCTCATTGGCTAATAACTTGTGACTGACAGTTTGCAGATGAGCCTCTATTCAGTGGTATTCAGTATGAGCCCATGAACTACAGCAAGAGGTCAGAGGTCAGAAAGCCGTTTTCCTGTCGGCTTCTACAGGACCAGAAGTCACAGCTATCACCACCCAGTGGGCTTCAGAGAGAACGCAGGTTTCAGGTACTTCATTTGGCTTCATTTCTCCGATTGTTCTACCTCCATGTTTCATATCGCCTGTTTTTGTTACTTAATATTATATGAATTATAAATTTAAATTTGAGCCATTTGTTTGTGTTTAACTTTATTTTTTCCAGCTGTAAAACAGGAATTTTCCAACATTGGGATAAATAAAGTCGATTTAATCCTTGAGGTTAAAAAATTTATTTTTTTTTTTAATTGTTTGAGGATCTGCTGCTGGTTTTAAATATTATCACACTGAACTTTTGCCTGTTTAAAGGATGTAACTTGTGAGTTTTACCATTTTTACTCTGCTTTCTTAAATCCAGGCTTGCTGCTCTTAATAATTCGCTAACATCTGTCTGTTGGGTTAGTTGAGCATCTCTGCAGTGCGTCTGCGGCGCTTCGTACCGCCTGCAGCACATTTTGTCTCCACCTGGAATGAAGTAAAGTTTCGCTCGCTCACCGTCCTCACTGATGAGCAGCTCGTCTGTCGCGGCGAGGTCGCCGTCCACTTCCTCTTTTGCCGTTTCCTCTTTTATCAGAACGACATCCTGATCGTTTGGCTCCTCGGCAGCTGCTGTCGAACTATCCTGAGAGGAAGAAAAAGGGTAAACGTCTGTGAGAAGGACACAACCTAAATTTATAAAGAAAGAATCAGTAAATGCAGCTCCTGCGGTGAACGCTGCTCAGGGCGTCCTGCTGAGTGTGGACATGAAAACACTCCATGGACTTTTTCACATTTATGAAACAAGTTTGTTTGTTTTTTAAATGTCTGAACTCGTTCTGTTTACATCTTTTTTAATCAAAATTTCATAACTTCTTTTCAAAGGAATTAACGATTTATCTTTAAAGCACAAAGTTGACTTTGGTGCAGAAAAATCTCAAAAAGCTGCAAAATTACAGAGTGAAACAAAAAACACTGAAGTTTGTCTCATTTCAGTTCAGCAGCTTTTTAAAAACAGAAAAGAAACTAGACCACAAAAAAAGGTTAAGGTATCACACATTATTAGCACATTAATATTGATCTGATCAGAGCTGCGGACTCCAGGTCGGTCGATGTTTTCACCTCTTTGGTTGCCTCCAGCACCGCGACGCGTCGTCTGAGGTTCGAGGCCTTCGGCTGCTTGGGGCCGACTCCGACAGGCGAGACGTGATCTGAGAGAAGTTAAAAAACACAAAGAAGAGGTTTTTGTGCAGGTCAGGAGACCAAAACCCTCGGATCCCGCTCTGCCGTACACACAGGTGCTATCTTATCACTTCTGATTTTAAAACCGTGACACTTTAAAGGCGTTTTGATTTATCGACGGGGTCGGGACTGAACGCTTTTCTCGTGCAGCTTTTAGACCAAATCTTGCAGGTGCAGAGCTCATCTGCGATGTTTAATCAGACAGCAGCTCTGCAGTTATCAGATTAAGATCAATTATTCTTTATTTATCCCAAAAGTTGGGAAATTTCTGTGATGCGACAGCTAAAAACATTAAAAACTATAATAACACGCTTCAAGCAAAAAAAAAAAAGAAAATCAATAAATTAGAAATATGAGAAAACAGACCAAAAAGGAGCTCAAATAAAAATAAAGTAAAATAAAGGAGGAATAAATTACTCCATAAGTAAAAAACTAAAAATACAATAAAAAGTAAAATGGTGATTAAAAGACTTGAATTCCCTTTCTCATAAAGTGAGGCCTATGGCTCTTTAGCATCATTCCCAAATGCCAGCTTCATATTATCCTGGTATAACAGAGGTGGGGAGGGGACGTAGGTCGACTGATAAATCCACCTACATTTCCACAGCAGATCGCTGCCCTCGCTCATGAACAAGACCCCGAAATACTTAAACTCCTCCACCTGGGGCAGTAACTCGGCCCGGACCTGGGGTGGGCACTCCACCCATTTTCAGCTGAGAACCTCAGTCTCAGACTTGGAGGTGATTCTGAGGCCACCAAGGAAGAAGCTTTCTGCCACCTGGCTGCACCTCGAAATTCTGTCCATAAAATTATGAACAGAATCTGTGGCGAAGGGCAGCCCTGACGGTGTCCAACACGCACAGGAAACGAGTCCGACTTACTGCCGGCTACACGGACCGAGCTCTCACTGTGGTTGTACAGAGACTGAATGGCCCGCAACAACGGGCCAGACACCCCATACCCCCACAGCACCTCCCACAGGATACCCCGATGGATGCGGTCGAATGCCTTCTTTGAGTCCACAAAACACATGCAGACTGGATGGGCAAACTCCCACACACACTCAAATATCCTCAAGGATGAAGAGCTGGTCCAGCGTTCCACGACCGGGACGAAAATCAAATTGTTCCTCCTGGATCCGAGGTTCAGCTAACAGACGGACCCTCCTTTCCAGCACCCCAGCATAGACCTTACCGGGGAGGCTGAGGAGCGCGATCCCCCGATAGCTGGAGCACAGCCTCCGGTCCCCTCCTTTAAAGATGGGGACCACCACCCCGGTGTGCCAATCTAGAGGCACCGTGCCAGATCTACATGTGATGTTGCAGAGACGTCAACCAACCACAGCCCTAATATCAGCTGACTGAATGATTTTGGTAGCTTTAAAAATAAAAAACGGGGGAAGAGGCCCCGTGGTAGACCCAGGACACGCTGGAGAGATTATGTATCTCGGCTGGCCTGGGAACGCCTTGGGGTCCCTCCGGATGAGCTGGAGGAGGTGGCTGGGGAGAGGGAAGCCTGGGCTTCTCTGCTTAGGCTTCTGCCCCCGCGACCCGGCCCCGGATAAGCGGAAGAAAATGGATGGATGGATGGATGGAAGTCATGTTTGAAGTTGGAAATACAAAAAATATCAAACTATCAAAAATATCAAAAGAAAGTAAAGCTGGTTGGTTTAAAGTTACATGAAAACCTTCTGGTGAAACACGACACCTTTCAATTTTATGAAAAGGTCCTGAAGTTGACAGCCTGGTGTTCAGAGAACAACCTGCACTGAACACCATGAAAACCAAAGAGATCATCATCGACTTCAGGAAGCACAGGACTGACCCAGCTCCCCTCTACATCAACGGCGAGCGTGTGGAGAGGGTCCACACCTTCAGGTTTCTTGGTGTCCTCATCTCTGCTGATCTCTCTTGGTCAGATAACATCACAGCTGTTATCAAGAAGGCTCAGCAGCGACCTCACTTCCTGAGGGTCCTCAGGAAGAACAACTTGGACTCAAACCTGCTGCTGACCTTCTACCGCTCATCCATTGAGAGCCTGCTGACGTACTGTATCACAGTATGGTACGGCAGCTGCACTGAGGCAGACAGGGTCAGGCTTCAGAGGGTAGTCAAGACAGCACAAAGAATCGTTGGCTGCCCTCTCCCCTCCCTGATGGACATCTACACCTCCCGCTGCATCAGCAGAGCAGGAACATCATCAAGGACAGCTCACACCCTGGCTTTGACCTCTGACCTGCTGCCCTCTGGCAGGAGCTACAGGAGCATCAAAGCCAGAACAAACAGACTCCAGAACAGTTTCTTCACCAGAGCAATCACCACCCTGAACTCACACACTCACCCACTGTGACTGTGGAACACCCACATCTCTGTGCAATATTATATTATTCATACTGAACAATATCTATCACTCCTATAATGGTTAATATCCAGTATTCATTCACTAGTGCAATACTCACCATCTTCATTATTATATGTAGATACTTATATTTTTATAGTGTATATATTTATATACATTCTATTTTATTTTCTGTATATTTTTAGAAGTTTTATTTTATATTTTTAGAAAGTGTGACTTTCTAAAGCATGGCACTGAACAGGAGTGGCCCTCTGATCTTCCTGCACATTCTGCATAATGACAAAGGCATTCTATTCTATTCTATTCTATTCTATTCAAGCCTCACCTCTCATTCCTGTTATTGTAGTTAATGCCTTTGTTCTAATTATTAAACTATAAATAAATTAGAATTAAATGTTTCTCTGCATCCACGTCTTTAACCTGGCTGATATAAATCACTGGGAAAGTTTGGTTCGTTCAAAGTGATATTTGTGATGTGCGTTACCAGTGTTTGTTTGCAGTAAAAAGTACTCGAATAAAGTGTACTCTGAGTGCAGTACAGACTTTGATCCGTAAGCCGAATTAATAAATGACTCTTAGAAAACACCAAACAACGATAAAAGTGCCTGAATTCATTTCACAGCTGTATAAAAACGGTTTTCACTAGTTTTTAAAGGGAGTTTAAAAGCTGTGCACAGCTGTGCGCCAAAACTCCCTTTAAAAACCCAGGATGTCTCGCGCTCTAAACATCCTGCCCCCATCATCGGGATCACTGACCTGCGGATGACCGACAGCCTGTCTGTAAAACTCCCCGGAAAACTCACCGGCCGCGAAATCCAGTAGTCCCTCGCCGCCCTCCTCCTCCTCCAGCACGGCTGCGCTGCCCCGGTGACCCCGGGCGATGATGGACTCGATGAGCTCCAGCTTCCTGCGCAGCGCCTCGTTCTCCTTCTGGCTGCGGGTGATCTCCAGCCGCAGCACCGCGTAGCTGTCGTCCACCAGCTCGCAGATCTCCGCCACCGCCGCTTTGGTCAGCGCCTCCATGATGGACGTCAGTTGAGAGTGAAACCCCTTGTAGCTCGTCATGTTCAGCCGCCGAGAAACGACACCAGCCGCCGAAACGTGAATTAAATCGTCATTAACAAACACGGTGCGTTCAGCGGAAAAGCGACGGCTCGTTCTCGTTCACGCCGAACACAGAGGGACCAGTTCGGGGTAAATAATGATGGATGCTGCGGAGAACCGTCTGTTTTGATTGAAGTGGAACCGTAGCTCTTTAGCAACTTCCGTCAGAACTTTCAAAATAAAGTTCAGCGCACACCCATACGTGCTACATTCAAGTGTGGACTGTAAAAACCGCCCTCCACTTCAATATTACTTTTATACGATTTCTGAAATATTTAGTTTTTTGTTTTTTAAAGTTTTTCTTTGTTTTAATTTAATTATTAGAAATTTGTGTCCTTAAAATATTTTAAAGAATTCAACATTTAACTACCTACTATTAACAGATGCTCTGACTTTATGTCCAAACATATCTTTGTGTTGTGCTGAGATATGAACTGAAGTTGAACCAGGGCCTGTTGAATCTGTACTTTCATGATAGTGAAGGGTATCCCCGCAGCCTCTATTTAACCAGGTAAGTAATTAAAAATGCATAGTTATTTACAGTGGCAGCCTAGCAAAAGCGAAGCCTTATCTGGTAGCCACACTTCGAACACACTTCGAAAGTTAAAAGGCAGCACACATCTAAAAATATCTCATACCTGTTGAAAGATATCTGCGGCTTTGTGGCGAAAGCTTTAAGCCTGCAGTCCGCAGGTCCCTCAATGCTGTAGCTTCATTTGCGGTCCGTTTGGAGTGTTACGATTTACTACAGCGCTCGAACGCAACAGCAGCAGCTTGGTTTCCACGGCAACGTCTGACAACAGGGAGGACGATGGTTTACGGTGAGTGAAAAATGAAAGCGCATTTAAGTGCGGATAAAACGCGGATTTTGTGCACTTTTATTCTTTAAAAACCCGCTTTGAGCCGGTTATTCTGGCTGAATAAAAAGCATCACTTTCTCCGAAGCTTTGGACTGTGATGCTCGGAGCGGGTGTAAGTGAAGCTGATTTGGCTGCAGCTTAAATGTGTCTTTCAGACCAGAAAATTTGTTATAAAGTTACAAAAGCTTAAAAAAATGCTGTAAAATATGAAGGGCCTGTAACTCCTGAAATATTCATAGTATGGAGGTAAAACTGTGTTTGGCTTCCCTTAATAAAGAGATCATACATAAATCAGCTGACTGACGGGGGTCGGGTGGCATTTTTTTTTATATGAAATGACCCCAAAGTGCTCTTTATGCAGTCCATAAACCAATAGATTAAATTAGAAAATACATTTATTTTTATTATGTGTTTATTTATGTGGGACCAAATAGTTCTGAGGTGTTTTAGAAGGTACTTTAAGTAAAACTGGCAGATTTTAAACTTGAATTTACAAGAACAGTTTTTGGAAAATAAAGCTTTAAACATTTTTCTTTGACCATGAAAGCCAATTATCTTTAAAAGTCTTTTAGGTTTTCAGCATTTAACCAGCTTAAAACTTGATAGGTTCACCCCCCAGAGCAGTGTATTCTTCTAGTTATTTTCTAATTAGTGGCTATAGCAGATGTAATTCATATTAATTGAATAAACTGTGGTTAGAGATTAAACAAAGTCGGCGGCTGCAGTATTTCTGCCTCGGTTTTTACTAACTGCTCTTCAGGTTTTTAACACCTGCTGATGGTTTTCATTAGAAACGGGCTCAGTCCATTGTTGGGAGCAAAAGAAGGTCAAAGTTCAGAGAAAATTCTGTTTCAGTCACGGAGGATTTGGTCCGCCGGCGTGCCGAGCACAACGAGTGTGAGATCTTCTCCCTGGAGGAAGTTTCTCTGCATCAGCAGGACATCGAGAGGATCGAGCACCTCGACAGGTGGTGCAGGGAGCTGAGGATCCTCTACCTGCAGAACAACCTCATCCCCAGGATCGGTGAGACGGGCCTCAGTGTGCATTTAACTGCTTTCAATGACTGCTGGCTCGGTCTGTTACTGAAATATCATCAATGTCAGCTCTTGACTGGTGAATATTTCTGCTCTTACTGAGCAGTCCGAGCCCTTTTTAACTGTAATGCACACACTTACACTGATCTGCTGAACCGCCACAGGAGGTGGAGCAGTTATAGTTTGGTCCACTTTGGGCCGCTCGTGGCCTCGACCGGTGGCGTTGACCTTATATGGGCCAAATGTTAGGTGTGCTGACACATCTGGGCCATCATCACACCAAGAAGAACCTTCACACAGTCTTTGTGCTCAAAAAGCATCAGCTTAAAGGGAACTTCATGGTTTTGTGTTTCTGTTTGTTTAGAAAATGTCGGTCGACTGAAGAAGCTGGAGTACTTGAATCTGGCCTTGAACAACATTGAAGTCATTGAAAACCTGGAAGGTCAGTGCACAGAGGCAAACGTGCCGTGCAGCTTTAATTCAGAGTTTGTGTGTAACGTGTTTGTTTAGTCAGTTTTTAGCTGTGTTTCCACTTCCTGCCCTTCAGGCTGTGAGAGCCTGCAGAAGCTGGACCTGACGGTGAACTTTGTGGGCTGCCTGAGCAGCGTGGAGTCGCTGAGACACAACATCCACCTCCGAGAGCTGTTTCTGGTGGGGAACCCCTGCGAGCGCTTCGAGGGCTACAGGCAGTTTGTGGTGGCCACGCTGCCTCAGCTCAAGGTACGGTCTGCTGACCTCCTGTGGGCTGCACTCCTTCATCCAGGGGGACGAAGGCTGTGAGGACACGTGGCCTTTCATTTTTCTTACAAACACCTCCTGCTGTTTGTTCAGATTTTCTGATTGTGCAATTATGAGCATCATGTGGAAGATTCTGCTGACAAAATGTTTGATAAATGACGGGAAAGTTTTTGACAGTAAAAGGTCTGAACCGCAGAAACCTGAGTTTCAGCTCCAGGAGAAATATCTGAACTGTCAGAAAGCTTGATGTTTGTTTAAAGGCCCCTGAGAGCGGGCAGGTCGTCAGGGGGTGAGGTTAAAATCCTGATGCAGGTCCAGAGTCCGAGTCCCAGCTCTCGCTCTGTGTCCTCAGTGTCTGGATGGGACGGAGATCAGCCGGTCGGAGAGGATCCGAGCCTCGCAGGGCCTGGAGGAGGTGAGGAGGCGCGTCGCTGAGCAGGAGCGGGAATACCTGAGGAGGAGAGCCGAGGAGAAAGAGGAGGCCAGGAGGAAGGAAGCAGGAGAGGAGGAGGAGAAGAAGGAGAGGAAACCAGGCTTCAGCGGCCGCTGGTCCACTGACATCAACAACATGGCGTGAGTGAGAAGATGTTTTTATCAGATAAAAATGTCATTTTTCTGCAGAAGGTTTCTGAATCTCAGCAGTGACACAAAATCTCTTTTTTTTTAGATTTTCTGCTAATTGACATAATTACATTAACCTGGTCTCTAACAGCAGCATATCCAAGTAAAATAAGTGAAACTGAGAAGATCAGGAGGAAGAGGGGAAAAAAAGGGCCAAATATGTTTGTTTGGAGGACTGCATTTGGCCCACGAGCCTCTAATTGGTTACCCTTCATTCATATATTTGCTTTACAGGTAATTCTGCTGAACATATACAACAACCCTGCACCCTGCATACAGCAACCCTACATGCTAATCCACCTTAAAGTCTCCGTTGTGGAGTGTGCTACTGGACATTTCTCTCATGGTGCAGTTTGTTTTCAGCACCCACAGTTCTGCTTTCAACCTGGGCTTTGTTTTTTACCTCCTCCCCGCAGGATTAATCAGTACGCATGTGTCTGAGAAGTAAAACGCGGACGAGGAAAATCAGGAAGAACGTAATTTAAAGGAAGTTGCTGCAGAGTTTTGAGGCCCAGACTGCAAACACTTGATCTCCTTTGGTTTTCTGGTCTCTGTGACAGACTGAAGACCTCTGAAAAGTATAAAACCAAAGAAAATGAAATATTGTTGTTATAAAAGGAGAGAAATCCTGGCAGCTGAAACAGCCTCGGTGTCTCAGATCTGACTTTGAGATGTTTCCAAGCTGAACGTAACGTGTCTGCAGAGCTCAAACAGCGGCTGCTGCCGGCTCTTACAGTCACACTGTGGTCATAGAAAAGCACCCTAATGGCCCCTGACCTCAGGTGATCAGATCTCTAACTGTCATTAAAACCTCAGTGATGACCTGAATCCTTCCTGTTTCTGCAGTCCAGGGTCAGAGGAGAACAAGGAGAACCAGGAGCTGGCGGAGAACCCAAAGAACCCAGAGGTGGATGAGGAGGAACGGGAGCGCGAGTTCTGGCACACGCCGTGCACCTTCACCCCCGAATCTCGCCTGGAGGCTCACCGCCACCTGGAGGAGAAGAGGCGGGCCAAGGAGAAGTAAGTGCTGTGAGATCTGAGGGTCAGGTGAGAAGCATGCTGGGAACCGTGGGAGGATCAGCCATGCTGGATCCTCCTGCTCCCATCAGAGCGGCTGTCAGTCAGCGATCATCTTCACCTTTTGTTCTGAACAATGTAATCAATTACTTCATAATTCAGAACTTTGAGAATGACAAAGTGGTAAAAATGACAAATTAATTTTTTAATGATAGTGAGCTTACGATCAAAGAAAACAGTCTACAGTCATTATTGTGTGTTTTTACTGAAGCATTTATTCATTTACTAACCTGTTTGTAATAAAGTGATTAATGAGGTTTTCTGAAATAATGAAGTTAATGAGGAACAGATATGTTTGCTGTACAGAACGTAAACATTCAGTTTTAAATTAAAATGCTGGGATAACATGGATTAAAAACACTAAATTTATCTTCACTAATAATAATTAAACTTAACCTGAATGATGTGAAAACTCGAGCTCAGTCCTGCACACGTCACCTGTCCGGCCACCAGGTGTCACTATAATACCAACCAAGATGCTCAGCAGTGGCTCTGATTCTGTGTCAGACAAACTTTATTATGTCTCATAACTGCACCAAAAAGTAATGAACACACTTTAAATTGACTAAATTAGTCCAACTACACAAAAAAACTCTATCAGGAGAAATTACTGTGAAAGCTTCCAGTTTCATATCAACAGTGTCAACGTTAAAAGACAGTTGCTTTTTCAGCCAATCACCAGGAAAACAGATCGAGCTGCCCGACGATCGCACCGCTGACATCGTTCGATGTGTTTTGAGTCCAGGACGCTGTGACGCGTCAGCCCGGCGGCATAAATCAGACCTGAGCGTGATGCCTGACGGGCAGTCGGCTGGACGGATGAGTCTGCGGTCTGTCGGGTTAATGAGGCGCTCTCGGATGAACAAACTGTTCTGTACCTGAAGCGAGGCGGCGGCGTCAGCAGAGGGATGAGCAGGTTCAGACGGTCGGGGAGGATTTTGTTCTGTTGTGTTTGTGACGAATGAATCGGCCGCTGAGCTCAAAGGTGCCAATAATCCTGAGTGATTTACATCCAGGTGTCAGAGCGGGACTAACTGATGAGACTCTGTGACAACTGACATCAGTCTAAAAATACTGACCTGAGTCTAAATATACAGCAGTCAGCGTTGGAGTCGATGAATATTATAACTCTGTGCAGTCAGAGCTTCTGATCTGCTGCTGCTGCACGCTTTACAGCTGCAGCTGAAGAAGAATCAACAAGGGAAGAAAGAAAGGCCAGAATTTAAATATGAAGGATCTTTAAAACACATAAAATCAAAGTCTGCAGAAAATGAAGAGAAACTGGAGACGCTGCAAAGCAGCATCAGTGTGTTAGCAGAAGAAGCTAATTTATGTGTAACGTTACCTTTGACCTCTGAAAATGGAGACTGAATAAAAATGGCCGTATCCATCGACAGTTAACGTTAAACTCCTCGAATAAAACACGAAACATCCTGACGTCCTCTGTGGTGCTGTACGGGGATACTGTCCACATACTTCTGGACACAACTGTTGACATGCTTTATGTTGTTTACAAACAGGAAGTCCAGAGTCAGTCTGTCCACAGTGTCAGTCTGTCCACAGAGTCAGTCTGTCCACAGTGTCAGTCTGTCCACAGTGTCAGTCTGTCCACAGTGTCAGTCTGTCCACAGAGTCAGTCTGTCCAGAGTCAGTCTGTCCACAGAGTCAGTCTGTCCACAGTCAGTCTGTCCACAGAGTCAGTCTGTCCACAGTGTCAGTCTGTCCACAGTCAGTCTGTCCACAGTGTCAGTCTGTCCACAGAGTCAGTCTGTCCACAGTCAGTCTGTCCACAGAGTCAGTCTGTCCACAGTGTCAGTCTGTCCACAGTCAGTCTGTCCACAGTGTCAGTCTGTCCACAGAGTCAGTCTGTCCACAGTCAGTCTGTCCACAGTGTCAGTCTGTCCACAGAGTCAGTCTGTCCACAGTCAGTCTGTCCACAGAGTCAGTCTGTCCACAGTGTCAGTCTGTCCACAGTCAGTCTGTCCACAGAGTCAGTCTGTCCACAGTCAGTCTGTCCACAGAGTCAGTCTGTCCACAGTGTCAGTCTGTCCACAGTCAGTCTGTCCACAGAGTCAGTCTGTCCACAGTCAGTCTGTCCACAGTGTCAGTCTGTCCACAGTGTAGTTAGTTTAAAATGTCAGTTTTACACTCCTGTAAATGAAGACGTTGTTGGCCCTGATATTCCACATCACTGTATTCTGTATGTAGAGGACAGGCTGCATATTTCTGCTGGAGGTTTCTTCCTGTTAAAAGGGAGTTTTTCCTTTCCACTGTCGCCAAGTGCTTGCTCATAGGGGGTCGTTTTGACTGTTGGGTTTTCTCTGTATTATTGTAGGGTCTTTACCCACAATACAAAGCGCCTTGAGGCGACAGTTTGTTGTGATTTGGCGCTATATAAATAAAATTGAATTGAATTGAATTGAATATTTATCCTGTATATACGGCCTGTGGATGTGAGGTTATGAAGGCGCCTGGCTGCCACACTCAGCACATTAATGACTCACTGAGAACATAACTGGAGTGTTTTGAGCTGTTTCAGGTTTTCAGGTCTGTTGTCACGTCAGTCGTGGGTGAAACGACGGCAGTTTCAGAGCTGACGGCAGGAAACTTTAACACGCACTCTGCTGTTTATGCACAGCAAACCTGCTGAAGTCTAATGTCTTTAACTGTTTCCAGGTCAGTTCATAAACCAGTCACTGAGAGTTAAAACTCTCTCAGCTGTTCAGTGACGTCTGTGATCAGGATTTATGAGGTGAGGCAGACGGGCTCATCCAGCCCTGCGACCGGTGCCGTGCTCTGACTGAAGTGTACGGCTCTGCTTTCACTTTGGACGTAAACAAAGACGGAAGACGTTTGGAGGGTTGGTGAAGTCGGGCTGGCTGAGACGTTGGCTGTAGAGCTCATCATCAGCAGAGTGCAGGTGGAGCTCGAGGGTTAAACTGAGAGTTTTGGTTGTAGAAGATGAAATGATGGCCCTTCACACAGAGGCAGAGATGGAAACTGGATCTCTGTCTTAAAACCGGAGACAGGCCATTGGCTCTGATGAAGGACGTGCTCTGTGAATGTCCTCGCAGCTTTCTGAGGAGACCAAAAACTGTGTTAGAGTTGATTATGAGCACAAACACGACTCCATCAGTGATAATGATGCTGTGAGTCTGCAGGTTAGCAGATATGGATGTTATATTGTTCTTTGTCCTTATTTGGTAAAATAAATCAATCAAAGCGCTCGTCTCTAACGTCTGGCTGCTGCAGTGGTCCCAACGAATGAACACAAACATGTTTTCATGTCCCCGTCTTTTGTCCTTCAGGGCCACTGTACTCGTCTAACCGCTCATGTCTTGTGCTTGTACACCAATCAGATTGTCATGAGTCTAATTATTTTCTACAATGCCTGTAATTAGTGCTCACCTGTAAGGTGACCCTCTTACCAGGGTGTTAATTGAGTGTGTGTGTTTTAAACATCTGCTTCTCACAGTGTTTCTGACACACACACACACACACACACACACACAGTTTCCCTGTCAGCACAGTGATATCAGCCTGCAGCTGTGAGGTTTCCCACACTGAGAGCAGTCCGGTCAGAGGGAGGAGGCCCAGAAACTCTGGTTGTTCAGCACATTTTACACTCAACACTCTGCTGGAGACAACAGTGAAAAATGCTGCACATTAGTAGGAAAATAACAAAAACAAACAACTTCATATTTCTCAAACTCAGCGGCCATCTTGGATCAATTCTGGCTGTTATTTTGAATCCTTCATCTGAATGACTGAGGAGAGAACCAAAGCTTTATTTCATAAAACTACATGGACTGAAACCCCCCCCTCCCAACACACACACACACACACACACACAAACAGTTGTTCCTCCAAATGGTTTTTCCTGCTATCATCTGCATCGCCGTTTACTTTCTGAGCTGAAACTTGAAAAACTACATTGCAAACTGGACACTCTTAGCGCTTAACACTCCTGACTGACAGCAACCTTCAGCAGCCACTTGCTAGGTAGTCATGGAGTACATATTAGTCCCTAGACTAGAGGTTGCCGACTGGTCTCTAGGCCTGTGTGATTGAGATCTAAGACTGAAAACGTCTCCTGGGTGAGGTTCTCCAGGCACGTCTAACTGGAAGGAAACCCAGGACAGAGAGATTAGATCTTAACTGGATTGGGAATGGGATTTGGTTATCCCAGAGGATAATGATGTCACTGAGAGCAGATATCCCTAATATGGTCATCTGAGGCACACAGCCCCACCCACCTGCAGTTCAGGTCTTCTTTCTGTGAGGTGGCAACCAGAAGAAAGCGGTCTTAAAGGTGGAGCAGCTAAAACAGATTAGTGAGGGTAAATAAGGACGTAGACAGCAGTCTTCATTCAGTGCTTCTGTTTTAAAAGATTTGATGTTCTGATCACACCTTTCCCGTTTTGGCCGGCAAACTCCCGTATTTTACCCCTCTGTCCCACTGTCCTCCTGTATTAGTATTTTCCCATAAATTTCCTGTATTATAATATAATACTTTAAAAAGCATTCGTGTGCCGCTCCAAACTGAATTGTCACTAGCCTCTAGAGAGGTTAGTGCAGACAGCGGGAACAAACCCGGAACAACAGCTGGACCTCGGTTGGGCTCAGTGTTGCCAACTTAGCAGCTTTTCAGACCCCCGTAGTGACTTTTTTTCCAAAAAGCGACTAGCAACAAATTTAGCGACTTTTTCTGGTGACGTCTGTGACTTTTGGAGAGTTTTGGAGATAGACCGCTGTCGCCGTGTTTTGTGTACCTCACTTGCGGACCTCACTTAAACACTGAGCCTGCCTACCCGCTCCCTCCGCTCCCATCCCCGAACCTCGCTTTGGCCTTTATCAACCTTTGAGACAGCCGACAGCGAGTTTTCTTACACAAGTTGGCAACAGCGGCCCAGATAAAGGAGGAGGATTGAACGTAGCTAGCTAACACCCAAATTTCCCCTCTGTGGGACAATAAAGGCTGTTTCTTCTTCTTCTTCTTCTTCTTCAGTCTCACCCCACATCAATGTTTTCGTTAAATTTGATATTCTAACATCAAACAATGCCGGACAAAATTGAGCCAGTCTCGATAGCCGGCAATCGGTCTGCCAGGGCCTCCACCCTTTGCCACCACCCAACACACAGGTGTGTTGGGCATGTCCCACCAGGAGGAGGCCCCGTGGTAGACCCAGGACACGCTGGAGAGATTATATCTCTCGGCTGGCCTGGTAACATCTTGGGGTCCCTCTGGATGAGCTGGAGGAGGTGGCTGGGGAAAGGGAGGGCTGGGCTTCTCTGCTTAGGCTGCTGCCCTCGTGACCTGGCCCGGATAAGCGGAATAAGATGGATGGATGGATGGGGCAAAATTGATTTATGTAACGTGGGTCTAGACAAAGAATTAAAGTTATGAAGTCATTTCATAAAGTTCATTTGTAGTTCTAAACATATTTAGGGTGTTTTTTTCTTCACTTTTTGTCTATTACAGCCTCGATTGCAACTACATGCAAATGACTATGCAAATTAGGCGATGGCATCATACAGCAACTTCTATTTTCGGCAGCGGAAAATTTCCCTTATTTTTAAATACAAAACTTGACAGGTATGGTTCTGACCCTGGTTATAAGCCTGCTGATGTGACATCATTGGTGGCCTCTCTCATCCTCTCAGCTGAGAACGTGGTCCAGCATATACAGCTCGTCTGTCCCCTGTGGAGCTTTGACCTTCCTCACAGCAATGAAGAGGTGATCCCAGCTGCAGTGTCCCTGGGTGAAGGTTGAATTCCTCCCTTTTCCTTCTTGTTTGGAGCCATTTGAAGATTCTAGTCGTTGTCCTGTTGAGGAATGCTTTGTTTCCATGATTCGGGTGTTGTGCAGGCAGGACTGTAACCGTGATTAAAGACCATCCAGATAAACCTGAGGTGTAACAGACCTGCAGAATAATAAACACAAAGCCCGCTCCCCTGAGACCTCTGATGCCTGCATGCAGCCTGCAGGTCATGGGGGAATGAACCCTGCTGCAGGGTCTGAATGTTAAACCGCCGCTCCTCTGGTCACCAGGCTGATGTCTCCAAAAAAGGCCAAAAAGCTCCAGTGTTTATGTTCCTGTCCTGTTTTAGAAAAATAGAAACAGCGGATCAAATCACAACCAGTGAACAGACCCATCAGGTAGTCTCAGCTCCCGTGCTCCTGAGATGGTCGACGTCGTCGTCTTCATGTACTTTGAAGTCAGGGTGTGAAAAAAACGTGAATGTTACAATGAGATTGTGTTGGGTTTTATTACTTGCGGTGTCTAAATGATATATGTCAGGATTACTGCCAGAAAGTAACTTTTCTAAGCAGTGGCACTGGCAGGATTTCAGTTCATAGTATGCTTGTTACCCTGCTGAGATCTGCATGGTTCAAACTCCACGTCATGATGTTAGCAGAGCATTTAATCCTTATATTAGTCTGCTTTTTGTATCAAGAGCCTAAAAGATGAAAGGTAGGATTTTTTTGCTCATTTCTGAGCCACTTAATTACTTGATAACATGTAAAAATAAACGCTGCCAAATGATCTTATATCCAGACGTGTTTACACCAGTCATCAGCTTTCATGTATTTGCATCACAGTTACTAAGAGGTTAAAATAAAAACCATCTATAAAAATATGTATCCTGCAGGATGATGGCAGCTGATACGAGTGTTTCTATCCAAAGAGAGAAACTAACTGTTAGATCACTCTGGGAAAAATAGATTTTTAATCTCAATCAGGCCTTTATCTGGATAAATAAATGTTATCAAAATTGTTTATGATAAATTAGTTCCATCCATCCATCCATGGACGTAGCTTCTGGGCTGGAAAAGTGCCTCAAACCTGCATTCTGTCTGAAGACCACCAGGTGGTGATAGCTGCGGTTGTGACCTTCTGACCTCTGTAAACTCGTTCTTGATGAGTTGATGGACTCGGTCACTCATTTTGGGACAGTTTTAATACTTTTGGCTCCTCGTTTATTAATAACGGGTTACCACAGCAGGCAGCATCACGTGTTTGATTTGGCCGAGTTTTTACACCGATGTCCTTCCTGACACAACTCCAAAGAGATTTGTGTCTCTTCCTTGGCTCAAACTGGGAATCGTTTGCCTGTCAGGTGAGTGTGTGACCCACCCCACTGTGGAATAAGAACTGGGTAAGAATTTGTCAGTGATGAGTAATTAACCAATGAGCGTACGGCTTCACAATCAGACCCGCCCCTCGTCACATCAGTTTGTTTGCAGTCAAAGGCAGAGAGGCTGGAGGCTTCAGGAGGACACATCAGAAACTAACAGTAGCTACATCCATCTTTGATGCCGTCTGTGTCTGACGGCTGCTGGCTGTAGTTTTAGATAATAATTTACACCTTTTTATTGATATCTGCCAATTTCATGCTTAAACTGCTCCTGCATACTTTTAGCAGTGTTCATGAAATGAAGACTATAAGCTCACCAGGAAGTGTTTACTCGGGTCATAAATCAGCTGACCGGAGCAGTCCCAACGAGCTTTAGGAATACGAGGAGTCGCCCCCTGCTGACCACTGTAAGGACTGCAGGACGTCCATGTTCACTTTAACATGAGCGTCTTTTTTCTTCTGTGGTCTGAAACCAAACCTGCTTCAGTTTATAACAGAAGGCCTGAGCTTCATTCCCAAACTGGACTTCCTCCCTTTTGTTTTTGCTTGTTTGTTGGTCCGGCACCCAGTTTTTCACTTTTTTGGATTGTGTGTGTCTTCATCTGCACTCAGTAACATTTGTTCTCATGCTGAGTGTGTTCTGCATCAGTGTAGAGTATTTTTCAGGATAAGCTGCAGATCAGTGGACGCTGTGATAAATTGTTTGTACTGCGAGGCCTGAAACGTCTGTTTCACTTGGTCATTTTTCCACTTTAGGCAAAGTTTAAAAAACAAACCTTTCTCTTCACCCCCGCTCGCCTCGCTGACCTGTGGACGCAGCGCTGACTCACGGCGTTTAGTTTCTATAACACCTCGAGCCTCGGCGTCATGAATATCTGAGCTGCGTATGACGAACACCGTGGAGGCGTCTGCTGCAGGAAACGCCTCACATTAACCCTGAGGTGTTTCAGTGTTTGTGTGTGCAGTGTTTCAGTCAGATTACCTTCATCAGCTGCTGGATATTCCTCCTCTCCTCTTCATTCATGTTTACTGTAAGACCTGTGCTTTAAATCTGCAGGGTCTTTAAATGTTTAGAGAAAATTTTAATCCGGCCTCAGTCATTTGCTGAGGACTGCTGGCTCCAGGAAGCTCTTTGTGTTCGATAAGACGTGAGGTTACAGCTGTGGATAATCCTGGTGTGATGGCTAAAAGGCCGCCAGGTGACAGTCCGCTTCCTTATCCATATTACAGCAACATCCCGGGCCCGCGTGCTGTCCAAGCAGAAAATCAGGTTGATGTGGCGTTGCCGTTTTAACTGCCCCCCCCCCCCGCGCGCGGCCGTCACAGCGCGCTGAGTTGATGTGCGCAGTCGGGCCGTCACCGGATTGTCAGGAATGATGAATTTCCTGCTCCTGAGGTGGATTCTGAGATAAGGTCAGCCGGGAGACGGTTCCCGTGGTTAATGGCTGCTCTGTTCCTGAGGACGCCACACGGATCCACAAGATCCTGAAAACAGGAACCCGACAGGCTGATGGATGGAGGCAGGTGGATGAGATGGACAGATGTGCATAAAGGCTTCTCTGCACGTGGTGCTGGTGGGATAAAAACAGGATTGATTACGCTGAATTTAATCACTGTTGATTTGTTGACAAAAGCACACTTTCTGTCATCACCATGGCGATTTCAGGCTGTGAAAGGCTGTTTCTTTAGTAGGATGTGCAGAAGCTGGTGTTGGAGTTTATTTACCACAGTGTTTGTCAGTCAGATTTTTCTTTGGTGAGCAACGTGGGAAAAACCCTGTTTTAAAAATCTGTATGTGCACCAGGCCTGCGTTTGTTATTGAGCCTCTTTCAGCCTCTTTTTGGTCTCCTGTCACTCTGCAGGGAGGGCTGAACGCCCCGCTGGGCTCTTTGTCTGGTTTCTGCTATAAGCAGCTAGTATCCTGCTCACTTTTACAGCCTTTTTTACCTGGTGCAGGTAAAACTGACGCTATTGGAGCAGCGAGAGGGACCCGAAACAGTGATGCTGGAGCCGGACGTCTACCTGCTTTTACTTTGGTCCCTATGAGCTTTGTCTGTTATCGCTTTAAGTAGAGTTTCATACGGGTGAAATGAGAACTTCAGAAACTGTCAGTTGGTGAAGATTATTAGAAGCAGTTAAAATTTCAGGAGAGAACGTAATAATTAGACTTCGAGCTGTCATGTTGTCAGTGCGTCTGAGCTGCAGTGCAGCACATCTGTCACGAGGAATCTGCAGTTTAAAACCTCATCCTGGAAAAGCTGTAGGCAGAAAACCCATCCATCTTCTTCATTTAAAATGACCTTTACTTACCTTGATTTGTTTTAGTGCCGTCTCTGTTAAACACGTTATATTCTGGGTATCAGAGTGTGTTTGAAAGCAGTGGCTGTTTCCTGTTGTGTAGGTGCCGTCTCACAGCTCCTCTATAATAAATGACTCCGGCGGTGTGCCGTGTGTCACTGTAACAGCAGCAAACAGATGTTGGGTTCAGGGGTGCAGCACCACCTCACAGTCCTCTGCACGGGGACAGTAAATCTGGCGTGGATCAGGCCGAGGCGCACACGGCTAACCGAGCGCTGTCTGAACAGATCGTCCTCAGCTCTGGAGCCGTCACCTCTGATGTCTCCATTGCTCAGCTGTTTGATAGATGCGCCGTCACAGCTCTTAAAAGATAGAAGTTACAGGGTTTTATAGGCAGGCAGCCACACTGTGACCTTGATGAGTCACCAGTATGTGGCATCGAGGGAAAAGCTGCTGTTTGGAGGGAGAGGCAGATCGATGGAGATGCTCATTTTATTTGGATACTTCACCTCAAACTAACAGCACATCCACCAAGTGACCAAACTGTCAGTGAGACGTTATAATTTCGGACTCCAGTGGACGTCATTTAGAGTCCTGCTTCATTAAATACAGACTAATGCTGAAGGAACCCCAAAATGAAGCTGTTAAAGTCTAAACTCATCACTTTCACACTCAGTTTAAACCATTTAGGGATCCTGTATGGAAGCATCTACATCAGTGCCCAAATCATTTTAGCCAAATCAGTAAAACTGTTGTCTAATCAGCTATAAAAGCTAAACTACACGTTCATTACATCCTGAAAATGTTATCTTTTATAAAACTAATGACCAGCCTCAGATGCCCCCCCATCAGACTCTAACACTGATGCTGTGCTGTCAGAATATTTTCCATCCATTTTCTTTCACTTGTCCAGTTCAGGGTCACTGGGGGGTGGAGCCTGGAGGCAGGGTACACCCTCTGTCTCCATATTCACACATTCCAACTACCTGCTGAGAACTTCCAGGAGGTATCGAAGTCGACATGAACCACGTGACGAACACCCGGATTCTGAACGCCCGCTGATGCGCTGTTTTCTGGCTGTTGTGAGGCCTCCACAGATTCACTTAGACCCAGTGTCACTCTCTCCAGCCGACCACCCAATAAAAACGTGGACCTGACATCCTCCGGTTCAGCACATCGAAGGCTCCTCGAGCACGCCGTCCCCCTCCCTCAGCTGATGAATGGCTGCGGAGGTCACGGCGGCCGACCCTCTGCAGAGTGCTAAGCACTCACCCACCTGAACTGCTGACAGGTTCATCTGCCGCTCAGTGGGCCTAATAGACGGGCTGATGTGAGGTGTGTGTTTCCCCGTCAGCGCTCGTGTCACTGCCTGCTTCACGCGGTTAATGGAGCGACTGGTTGTGCAGCAGATGGTAACGAGAGCAAACCGATGACTCCGAGCTGCAGAGGAACAATCGCACCTGACTCTGACTTTTTTTTGCTTTTCCACATCCAAACATCACATCCTGAGTTCAACACTCTGTAATTTAAACACAAAGTGAGATGATAGATTAGTGGATATCCTGCTTTACCTGCTGAGTCACTGAGGAGCCCCCAAATTACAAACTGAACATCATGCTGCGTTACATAACCAGCAGCTGACACCGTACACCGATCTGAGTTCATGAATAAAGTGAGAAGTTGTTAAATTTCTGTACAAGTAGTTCCCAAAATTTTAATCTGCCTCACCCACAAAGCCCCACCACGGACTCAGGAACCTCTTTATGACAACTTATTTAAACTGGAACTCATCTACTTTAACATTTACTCTTAACAGCTTTAGCAGCTTACTCTTTATCATTGATGGTTAGCAACCTCCATTCATCCATCCACCATTCATCCATCCACCATTCATCCATCCACCCATTCATCCATCCACCATTCATCCATCCACCATTCATCCATCCACCATTCATCCATCCACCCATTCATCCATCCACCATTCAGCCATCCACCCATTCATCCATTCACCATTCAGCCATCCACCCATTCATCCATCCACCCATTCATCCATCCACCCATTCAGCCATCCACCCATTCATCCATCCACCATTCATCCATTTATCCAAACTGTCTCCACTGTTTATCCACTAACTGTTGGCTTTTATAGCGCCTTGAGGCAACTGTTTGTTGTGATTTGGTGCTATATAAATAAAATTGAATTGAATTGAAATTAATATTACAATTCAACCACTTTCAATTATTGCTTAAATTAGGTGACTAGTCTATATAATCTATGCAGATACCTATAGCAGAAGTATTCTTGGGGCACTTGTAAACCTGTTCGGGGTCTTTGTGGACAGAGTCAGCCTGTGGCTCTTTGGTACTGGCTTTGACTTTGAGTCCACTGCTGTATTTAAGCTGCATTAACTCCCTCCATAACACATTATCTCCGTATGGACGGAGGGGACGAGGTTCTCTCCTTGACTTTCAAGACACTATAACTCAGGTGCTGTCACCTGTAAGTCCAGCCTTCATCTGTGATGTGCTCACACTGTGCTGTTTCTCTGCAGGGGGAAGGAGAAGAAGCCGAAGGCCCCGAGGACGCTGATCACCGCTGACGGACAAGTCCTGAACCTCAACGAGCCCAAGTATGATCTGAGAACCAGAGCAGGTTTCCGTCCTCTCTGGGATGACATGTTTGTTGCAGCATTCCATAACATAGCAACGTTAACATTTCTGATGCTGCATCAATGACTGCGATCAGATCTTTAAGAATCACATTTTAAAGCTCTGTGGAAAGGCTCACCTTGGAAAGAGCTGCAGGACCCTCACAGCTTCCATCCAGCTCTTCATATCTGTCATGTTTTTTCTTTGTGATGCTCCACTGGCTCAGTGACGCAGGTGAAAACCTACCAGGTGTCGTATCTGGCCCACCTGCCGTCGTCCTGTTGGGGAAAAACCCGATAGCTTGTGCCCCCCCCCCCCCCCCCCCCCCCCCCCCCCCCGTTATCCAGAGGTTTATATCAAGAGCAAGGCCACAGAGGTCAAGGCCTTAAAGTGTGCCTGATTTCATTTGTAATCTGAGCTGAGGACACATTCGGGTCAGGAATAAACCCTTTATGTGATATATCACCTCACTGCAGCAGGGCGACAGGACGCCGTGCTGCACTACAGCCCACACGATAGCAGTCGGCTCAGTAAGAGTATATACTGAGAAAAAGGGTGTTTGACCAGCCTCACCTTCAGGGCCATCTTAAAAAGTCCAACTTTACAGCAGAAATAAACACGTTTACAGCCTCCTACACAGAGTGGGTTGGGTCTCTATAGCTAATGTCCCATTTATAACAAGTATATGGGGAGGGGGCTTTTTGGATTTTGCTAAGGATGGCTGATGATGTGTGCTGGGCCATATCTCAGAACTGGACATCTGCACCATTTTTGTGCAGCTGGTGCCTGTTGGAGCTTTTTTAAAGGTCACAGGTCTGTAAATCCACAAAGTGTTTCCCTCAGATTTGAATTCTAGTAGTTAGTGTGTTACTTTACACTAATTAGCATGTATTGCTGTCTGTGAGCTGTAGCCATACAGATTAAGGATGGAGCTTGCTAAGGAAGCTAGCTACTGTTAGCTGATCATTTAATATTCAGCCCACACATCCTGATTCCTCAATCCTCACTTCTGGCTGCAAAAATGAACAAGGTGGTGACCAACATGCTAATTTTGAGCTTTCATATAATCCAGTAGACCATGTAAGCAGCGGTGCACTTTTACAGCTGTCAGTTTTTAGGAGACCGTGTTGTGTGGACTGGTGTGAACAGCTGGATCGTTGCTCTGTGCTTGCTAACAGGCTGGATTTCTCACTCACAGAGGATGAAGAAAACAGCAGTATTGTCTTGGACCTGGCAGTGTACAGGTAGGAGGAGGGAGCACAGACTCTCAGCAGCTTCATGTATCACAATTTAAAACCAATCACATCTAAAAAAGGATTTCAAATTGGTTGAGCAAACAGACCTGTGTTTCATAAATCTCTAATTTAAGAGATGTTACATTCAGCTTCATTCTACTTATTTTTTCAGCTTAAACTGAATGGGGATAAAGGAAAAAACTCTGCCTCATTTTCTCTTTTTTGGTTAAATGTATCTTCATGCTGTGAATTAGATCTCTGCC
The DNA here is from genome assembly GCF_007364275.1 of Archocentrus centrarchus. NCBI lineage: Eukaryota > Metazoa > Chordata > Actinopteri > Cichliformes > Cichlidae > Archocentrus > Archocentrus centrarchus. The sequence continues at coordinate 33,238,809 of NC_044362.1, read as the reverse complement.
TGGTCAGGGTTGGTCCTCGTGTATCTTGTGTAGCTGCTTCCTTCTAGTGTGGAGGCTGCTTTGCACCACATCAAGTCAAACTGCTGTAAAACTGAGCTCAGGCTGGAAAACCCATCACGGTGCTTGTTTGACACAGGCAGATACTTCTGTACCTGTCTGCTTATAATAACTGTCCTCTCACAGACACATGGACACCTGTTTGATCGACGTGGACGTTCAGCCGTCGTACGCGAGAGTCAGCGTCAAAGGAAAGGTACGCTGGAAAGCTTTGATTTTGACTCTTGGAATAATGGTGACCTTTAGGAATGGGCGACACGTAATTTTAAGTTTTTGCTCTGTGTAGTTTGGCTGCACGCTCCGAACTTTACAACAAATTCATTCATTTTTTTCTCACGTCTTAAAGGGCAGCAGCAGCAGGCACTTAGATTCAGTCATTAAATCTTTGTCAGCTTCTCAAGTTCATCGGGAACGCCCTCACTCAGCAACTTTTCCCATCATGGAGATGTTTTCAGTTTTCTGATGCACTTTATATTATCTGTGGATAGTCACACTCACCTTAATGGTGCCTGCTTGGACCCTCGTTTCCCTTCAGAAGTACTTTAATTGTTCATAGGACAGAATCAGCCCGGAGCTGGAAACATTCTTCTGGTTGATGATGACATGACAGCATCAACCAGTTGTTGCAGATTTGTCAGGCGTGCATCCATGATGAGAAACTCCACCACATCCTAAAGATGGGATCTGATGATTGTGGAGGACATTTGAGTGCAGTGAACTCACGGTCACTTTAGGCTAATGACTGCTGCTGAGTGGTTAAATGATGCTCAGTTGGTACTAAGTATGCTTTTCTGCATACTTGAGCTGTGACGAGCGGTCTGACCGTTCTCCTCAGGCCTCTGACATCAACATTTTCACCCAGGGAACTGCTGCTCACTGGATATTACTGTAAACCCAGAAAATCCCAGCAGATCAGCAGTTTCTGAAATAATCAGAGCAGACCAGTCTGTCTGACACCGACAGCCACGCCACGCTGAAAGTCACCTTTTCTCTCCTTCACTCTGATTCTTACTTTCAGTAGTCAGGATCATGACCTGGCCAGGAGGCCCCAATAAGGTAAATGCAGCAGTCATATGTGATTGGCTGATTAGATATTTGCACTACGCGCAGTTACACGGGTAAATCCAGCCTGATTGCAGATGTTAAGTTAAAAATAGAAGTGACTGCATGCTGTTCGTTATTTAATTCAGAATGCATTTTACTTGCATCATATTCAGCTCCCAAATGTGTGTATTTCCAGAGCAGGAGCCCATCACACACCAAAGAAAGCACAAAGAGACTGAATTCATGTGAAAAACTGCAGAACGCCGTGCTGGCTGTAAAACAGCAGGCAGGCAGAAATCTGTCATCATTTCACCTGCAAACACCTCTTAAACTGTGTTTTTAGGTCAAATCTGAAGTAAGCTTGAGGTGTGTGGACTGTCCTTTAGTGGGAAACACGTAAATAAATAAGAATATGATTTCATACTGTACATCCAGTTTAATAACATGCAAAATGCCAGTTTTTACCTGGACAAATGGAAGAGAAATGTCTCCAGTGAAGGAGTCAGGCCCCGCTGCAAGTCTGAGTATAATTAATAAATCTTTGTGCCACAGGTTTACCTCCAGGTTCAGAAGTTTTATTCTCACAGATTTGTTTTTCTTGCTCTCTGTCATTTTTCCTGCCTCTGGTGTTCCTCTGGCTTGGTCATCATCTTCAGGGTTCATGCCTCAGTGAGGGTCTCTTGGTCACTTCCTGTTTTACTTGAAGGTTAGTTTGTCACATGCTTTCCTAACTTTGACTTCCTTATTGTCTTACACCTGCTGCTGTTTCTTCAGGCAGACCTCTGTGTGTTTGTCAGACCTCCTGGTTGTTGACCTTTGTCCCTGTTTCTCTTACTGGCTCCTGGGTGCAGATCTTTGAGTTTAGTTGGATTTCTGGGTTCTCCTGCCACCTTGGTGCACTTCTTTTTATTCTCAGCCTACAAACCCTGAAGCTTTTTTATTTCACGTTCATGTTTTGCGGAGCTTTTGTTTGTACTCGTTTGCTCAGGAAAGTCCTCCGAGCTCCACGCTCCACTTTCATTCTCCCCTCTTTCACACTGGAAGCAGGCCAGTTTAACCACAGACTGCTGCAGTCAGCCAGTGAAGGTCCTTGTGCTCAAGGGCACTGCGACAGTGGTTTTGGAGGAAGACTTTCATAATCATATTTCTCTGTTCTTTTGGGATTCAAACTTCTGAGTTTAGAAGCCTCCAAGAGCACAAGCAGGAACACATCAGTGTCTTGTTTCATGTGTTGCTGAGTTGAGGTAACTGTACACGTTATTTGGAGTTTGTGTGGTATTTGTACTTACTGCAGATATCTGTTGGCCTCTAAAGTTTACAGAAACACTTACCATGCAGTATATGTAGCACAGCGCAGCTCTGATTTCTCACTGTGAGTTCAGAGACTGCAGGCAGCAGCAGACTCACTGCAGGCCGACACCAAACTGCAGCAGCTCGGCTTTCAGCAGCACCATCACGCCAAGAAGGTTTGAGATGAACGCTCCATTTTCTGTCTGCACAGAGAAAACTCCAAGTTTCCCAACTCATCAGCTGATGAGAACTATTCACATCCATGAATATATTTCTGTTACTGTCAGTTTACAGTGTTTACAGAGCTTCATGTTTGAACAGTGTGGTGACTGGTAGAGATTTATTTATTTTTATTTAGGCCAGGCGCTCCTGGCTAAGAGAGACACTAGTAGATACACACACACACACACACACACACACACACACACACACACACACACACACACACACACACACACACACACACAAATACAAACCAACCTCCAAAAAAAGCTGTGTGTGTGTGTGTGTATATATATATATATATATATATATATATATATATATATATATATATATATATATATATATATATATATATATATATATATATATATTAGGGGTGGGACTCGATTAAAAAAATTAATCGAATTAATTACAAGCTTTGTAATTAATTAATCGAAATTATTAGCATTTTAATCGCATTTCAATATTTAACATGAGAAATATTAATTTAAGTTTGGTTGATGAATGAATCAATATACATAAGCTTAAACTTCAAAATCTTGTTTATTTTCCCACCAGTCTACTACACAGACCAACGAAGGGTGGAAGTGCTCCTGTGATAAGCAAACTCCTGAAATTAAAGTTAAGCTTCATAACTGGATAGTTTTATTCAACATTAATGTCTCACTTGTTATAGTTGGAAATTAATCATTCTCTCAGCTGTATTCCTTGATGTTGAAATGTGTTATGCTTGTTTTAACAGCTTATTTTGAATTAAAGACTTAAAATTAAACCACAAAAAGGAGAAAAAGTTCGTTTTCCGTTTAAACAGCTGCTTTTACACAGCTGTGCTTCGCACTCACGGTTGCTAGGCGACATGAGCTACGCAGAGGTGACGGCAGCTGATATGAAGGCTAGCCGCTCACTTCCGGCCTTTGTGGTGTTCGTGGGCTGCGAAAGACGTGGGCCGGGTCCTTCGCAGGATGCGGCCCCTAATATATATATATATATATATATATATATATATATATATATATTTATTTATATATATATATATATAATATTTATTTATATATATATATATATATATATATATATATATATATATATATATATATATATATATATATATATATATATATTTATTTATATATATATATAAAAGAATGTTAATGTAAAAAAAAGCTGCTGTAAGGACGCTGGGGGAGCTCATCTCAGTGATCAAAACATCTTGATCTGCTTTCTTTTCATCCTAAAATCTCAGTGTTCTGCTGTTTTTTGAAACACTGCCTCTTAAAGCAGTGATCTGTCAGCAGTACGGAGGATTTATGTAATTACTGGCTGCTACGATGTTGCTTGTTGGGAGCAGAGGGATGTGTGATAGCTGAAGAGTCAGATTTACAGAAAATAAAAGTCCTCCAGAATCTGCTGAATCATTGGACCTTTGTGACGTTGGTATTTATGGAGAGGGTTTATGGCATCTGCTGTGAAGTCCCAGCTGGGAACTGCTTTTTTTTTTTTTTTTTTTGCCTCTGAAAATGTCAGCTGTCCAGGATGAGAACGCCACAAACCTGCCCTGTTCAAATCCAACATGCATCGGTCCAAGTTTAGACGTTAGGATCAGTAACCGGTCGAGTGTCCTGCAGCAGATGTCCTGTTGAGGTTGACAGAGGTGACAGAGGTTTATTGTGAGGAGCGGCCCAGTCCTGCACATCCTCAGAACTTTGTAGAACCACCTTTAGCAGCAATATGTTGGACTTGACATAATTTGCTGATATGCTGTGTTTGGTTTCCTCCAAACGTGGTGGTGTGCCACAGCCAGACATCTCCTCTTTGGCCTCATCTGTCCAAAGGACCTCGTTCCAGAAGTCTTGTGGTTTGTTTGGAATCTAAGCTGTGCTGTCACGTTCTTTTAGAGAGAAGAGACCTCCTCCTGGAAACTCCTCCAAACGAGCCCTCGTACTTATTCAGCCTTTTTAATGAACTTGAACCTTTAACATGCTAACTGAGGCCTGAGAGTCGGCGATGGAGCTCTTGGGTCTTTTGCACTGTCTCGGTCTGACTCACTGACGTCACTCCTGGGAAGATTGTGGTGTTCTGCTTTTATACAGGTGCTCACTGTTGCTGAAGATCAGTTAATCAGCTGCTACTTACCCACTTATTTCCTATGAAAGCAGTAAGGTCGTACATTAGTGAGTCGACCATGAACTTCTGTGGTGGGATCTTAACCTTTAGCACTGAAGCATCACACAGGCCTGGACTCATCTTTGATTCTGACTCTCGGACATCCTTTGAGTCATTGCAGTCGTTAACTGCGGTCTTCGGCTCTTCCACGCTCACCTCTTTTTTCAGCTCAGTTGTTGCTGCTTTGCATTGACTTCAGCTGCTTTAAGCCTGGTTAAAGAGCTGTTTGACCACACAGTGATACTTTATTCCTTCACGAATACTGAGCCCTGCAGCTTTGGGGGTTCTTCTCGTTATCAGACTCCTGCATGTCATGGCTCCACTGCAAGCTGTTAGATTGTTTATGGGTGGTTGTTGTGTGCCAGAGGTCAGCCTGATTGGACAGGTGAGGTGATTTACACAGTGGGGCCTTTAAAATTCATTTTTAATATGAACTCATTGAGAGGAGCCATCTGTGAGGAGTGTATATCACATCAGCCACGTCTGACGCTTAGAGGCATCTGCAGCCTGAGAGTTTTCCTTCGTACTGTGGCTTCCCTCATATTCCCCCTCAGAATCAAATAAAAGTAAATTAAAAATGAAAAAGTCTAATTTTATGCCCAATTTGTCGTCCCACACACTTCATTCTGGTTTCCATAGGCTTTCTCTGCCGTGATTGATCACCGCTGTTCTCATTCGGAGCTATTCTGGTCACTCTCCCGAGTCCTTTCTGGAAAGCGTACCTATAAAAAGACGCACTAATGATTAAAGTCATTTGACACACTGGGACGGCGTCGGTGCCAGATCAGCGCATTAATCTTGCTAATTAAAGTTGTGAATAATTTACTCTGCAGATATTTCAGGTGGTTCTGCCGGCCGAAGTGAAGCCCGACAGCTCGACGGCTCAGAGGTCCCAAACCACCGGACACCTGCTCCTGACAATGCCCAGGGTACGTACAGGTACACGTCATACCTGAGCCAGGTACGGGGCGCTGAGGCAGGAAGAGGTTAAAAGGCTGCTGCAAAACTTCATGGAGTACTTTTTCTTCTTTAGGATGTTTTCTGAAAGGTTGTGGCGCCGTGTATAATGTCACTAAAAGGATAATGCAGTTATTTGAATCCTGTTGAATCAGCAGTTCAGGGGTCACCTGTGCTGAAGCTGTTGTTTCATAAAAAATGCAGATGTGACCCATCTGGACTGCAGACGGTTCAGTTCAGCTCCTGAATGCGGTTTGGTGTTGGATTGTTGGATGGCAGCGTATGTTGCTCCAGATTCTCACTATTCCCTTATTGGAAAAAAGGATGTTGAAGCTGGAGCTGTCAGGAGGAGAGGAGGACCTCAGAGAAGGCTCATGGATGCAGGGATGAGGACATGCAGAGGGCTGGTGTGACAGAGGCTGATGAGCCGCTGTGGTGACCCTGAAAGAGAGCGGCCGAAAGAAGAAGATAAAAAATGAAAATTGAGAAATGATAAATGATAAATTTCGACCCACACTGACATCAGCAGTGACCAACCTGTTTGAACATCTGCTGAACTTTCCGTTATGATGATTAGTAATTGTGTGTAGCCCTCTGCCTCCATAGAGATCGTTGATGCATCGTTCAGTGAACCGCAGTGACCCGTGAGGCGTCTTAAAAACAGCTTGAAGAAAAGCTTCCATGAACCTTGTTTAGCTGTGACTGTGCTGCTTTAGACAGTTTCCTGTTTTACGTTGTTAGTTTTTCACTAGTTCTGCTGAAGATCAGCTGTTTGAAGGTTTAATGAAGAAACTCTTTACAGCGTCTATAAGGAGAAAACAGCAGGTGCTGCTATTAAACCTCCATATGGCTTTTAAATCCTGCAGCAGAGCGCCCGTAAACAGTTCAGAAACCAAAGGCTGGAAGCTGTTTGCATCTCCTTTTTTTTCTTTTTTCAGGCTGAAGGTGAAATCAAAGTGACAAAGAGCGTCCCACGTCCACCCAGAGTGCGTCAGAGCAGACGCGGCTCATCGGAGGATAATAAAAGGTATTTTCTGCACAGCAGCTGCAGCGCCTGTGATAACACATCCTCACACTGTCGGACAGGAAGGAAGCAAATATGAAACTTCTTCTTTGTGTTTCACACAGTCGTGTGTTTGCCATCCGTACGGTGCTCAGGGCAGATTATTATTGTCACAGAATAATGTTTATGATGACCTAAGAAAGCAGATAAAACATCTGCGGCAGATGAAAACAGGAATACAGCCTTTAATCTCTGGGTTTAAGGTGCAGCTCACGTCAGTGTTTCACAAACTGAGGTCATGTTGGGGTGAAATGCTTCTCTGGAGGTACGTTAGAACTTCTGCAAACACGAATTTAAGGACCAAAGAAAGTCAAACCGCTCAACACGAAAGGCAAAAAAATACAAAAGCGTATGAAAATAATTATATATGAAAGACCTTTCTGCAGTTTAAAGTGTGGATGCCGGTGCCAAGCAAACACATTATTCACAACATTCAAGTGAAACTGCAGTTTGTAAATGTCACAGTTTAACATTTATCAGCTGCTTTCCTTTGATTTTTGTTAAAAAATGAATAAATGCCAAATAACTGAAAGCATTTACAGTTAAAACAACCATAAAACGTGTGTTTTACCTTCAATGTGACCTCAGAAATAGAAAGTAATGGTTAAAATCTTCCATTCAGTCCAGAAACTGTTTTTCTCTTTCACGGTTACATGACTTTATGAAACATTAAGTAAAAGAAAACATTTATTAAACAGCTGCTCCAAAAAAAAGAAGAATTTAAAAAAGTGAACTACGACCTCAGGACGCTGTGTAATCATATTTTAATCACAACAGAAAACATATTAAATATTTGAACTGAGACATTTTATTATTTCATGAAAAATAAATTAAATTTGATATCAGGAGCACAACTCCAAAAAGCTGAGACGGGCCCATGTTTACCTCCGTGTAGGTGAAGAAAGGTGTGGACTGCAGGCGGGTCAGCACCCGGACTCTCAGCCATGCTGATGTCACAGATGCTGATTAGCACTGTGTTACTGAAACATGATTTTCTGTTAGAGCGAGGGAAAAAGGCTGTTTCAGTAATCCCGGCGGGATGAAATGAAGCATGTAAAAAAGCCTCAATGATAAAAACATGATTGCTTTAATTTTGTGGTGTGAAAGCCAAAAAAATTAGATTAGGATTAAACCAGACGCCAAAGATTGTTTGAAGCTGGCTCAATTTGATCCAACAGGAAACCAGCTGATGGCAGAGTTTGATCAGAGCAAGAACAGAGAAAGAAAATTATTTAACACCCAGCTCCAAACTTCACAAAGGCGTTTGTGGAGGGAATAGATGATAAAATACTCAGAAATAAAACATTTATAACAACAGGGCAGCAGAGCTGCAGCCTGCGGCTCTCAGTCGGTCTGTTTGTGTGAATGAAGTCGAGCGTTGATTGGCTGTGGTGTTACTCTGTGTCTGGCCCTGAGTTGGATACGCACATATTTAAATGCCTTTGGCTCATCAGGTCCCCATTGTCCTTATTACAGACGCCTGCTGTATTTTAAACACTGAGCATGATTCATTTTATCAGCCGTGTTCACGGTGGCGCTCCCCCGCCTACATGACCGTGTGCTGGACGCAGATAACCTTGACCCGCGCAGCATCATTACACTGGGAGGAAGCGAGGACGAGCGCTCGGCGCAGCGAAACACGTCTTTGCTGCTGGGTTCATGTTTAGCTGCAGGCTGTCGGGCTCAAACCACCGAACAGCTGCTGCTGCTCCATAACTGTGAATGTGGCCCATATCCCACTCCGAGAGCACCAGGACAAAAAAGCAGATTAATTATACTTTTGTTCTAGGAAGCATTTTGGGAAACTGTGGTTGTCTGGTAACAGTAAAAAATAAGGTTTTTAAGTGCTTCTTATAAAGTGAAAAGAAAAAACTAAATCAGTCACACCTTCGTTTTTTCCGCCTCTGTTTAAAAGCAGCTCCAGCTGCCCTCGGTCAGCATCAATAAGCTCCTCCTCCATTTTCGGGGTGGCGGCGGGAGAATCAGCTGATGGGTTTTTGTAATCAGCATGAAGCGAATTTTTCATCGAAGCTGAAATACTTTGACTCGTGTGAACTCACATCAGTTTGCCTCATCGCAGAAACACATCTCATGAAAGCTTTGCTTCACTTTTGCTGTGAACACAGCTCTAAAGTTAGGGGCGTGGCTTCTTTGACTGGCAGGTGGATGGTGACACAGGTGGCTGTAGCTGCTAGCTGTCTATTAGGCTTCAACTCAGCTAATTGGAGTCCCTTAACTGCACATCTGGACCATGCTTGTGCGGTTTTTATGCAGTTATCCATTGATTAATATGACTTGCTCTGTGGTTAATTGTACTTGCAGACCATCTAAAAGGTTGGTGCTTCAGTTTTGGTCAGTAAAAATCACAAGGCAGAGCATTTTCACCTACATAGCATCAGTTAACAGGTATCTGTGTCTGTGTCATTGATAGAGTTTATGGATGCAGCTCGCTAAGCTTGCTAGCATTAGTTCTCCACCCTCTCGTCCAAATGTGAAGGATTTCTCTGTTTTGCGCGTCTTCGTCTCCTCAGTTTGTCTGCCTGTGACCCAGAAATCAGTCCAGTACATCGTGTTGACGGACGTCTCGATTCCTAAAATAGATCAGGAGGAGAGAGGATGCACAGGTGTGTCCTCGGCTGAAGTGTTTTTACCTTCAGCGTATCAAAGAGCTGGAATATACAAACCAAGGAGGGACCTTTGAACAACTCGTCCTTTATATTCAGATGTTTCTGTTAAGATGATCAGATTTTCTGCTCTTCACTGTTTGTGTGTGAGATTGAAAAATATCTTACAGTGAGAAATGTTGTAAATTTAATTAAAAGTGGCCGTAATTAGAAACCATGAGACAGGCACCTGAGATCACTGAGCAACCTGAAGGGTGCAGAAAAGCAAGATACCCATAAAGGTCCTAAATGTGACCCCACAGACCATCATGCTGGTTTTTATACCATCTTTTATATACAGTCTATGTTCTGGTCGAATCTTTAAGAGTCAGGACTGACCTTTGAGGCTCAAGATTTTATCAGATTTTAATGAGAAAACAGCAGAAAGTGGATCTCAGCCTCTAATAAAAACCTGCTTCACATGAATGACCCGAAGCCTCCACAGCTCAGTGAAAGGAGGCGTCTTTGTGGTGGGCTCTCATCATTGGTGACTGAAACATGATTTGCTGCTCCTCTTCCTCTGTGCACGTGTCAGTGAGGTCGCAGCAGCTTCGTCTCTTAATGACCGCATTACTCTGTGGAGCTCTTTAACTGACCCCCCGCTCCCTCTGCATGCCTGGAGGTTCGCTCTTCACCACGCTACCATCATCATCATCATCATTACTGCTTTATGGCAGAGAGCCGCTTCCTGTCCTTCATCCGTCCCCATCAAACTCCATAAAGGCTCCCAGTGCAGTCCTGGACCATCGATATAAATGCTAAGGTGACAGGTGAGCTCCGCTGCTGCCTGCTGACTTATTGCACCGCTTGGGTATGATAAGAGGTGACCTTTGACCCCCGAGGCTTACCAGTAGCTTCTGTATTCCACCTTGGGCGTGCGTGGAAAGGATTCTGAAGGCACTGATTGGGTCTGAGATGGATGGTCATGGTGGCACGAGGCAGAGTGAAGTGTGAACCCTCGGCTCACAGCGCCTCAGATAAGTGGATCTGAAAGGTCAAAGGTCAAGGTCAGCCGCAAAGCTAGATCTGTGTTATTATAATAAAGTTTACTGCACTTAACCAGAATTAAAATGAATAATTTTTTAAATCAAAAGTTAACTAATAAATCTGTAAAATATTAAATATTACTAATTTATTATTTTTTTAATACAAAAACCCTTCAGATGAAGCTCATACCTGCTGCGTGTATCTGCGGTCTTATTCTTGTGGGCGTGACCCACAGCTGATGGGTGGGGGTATTAAAGTGGATCGATCAGTAGATTGACAGCTTCACCTTCATCTCTCTCTTCACCACAACAGCCCGCTCGTCACGCTCATCCGCAGACTTCGAGATACCTGAGCTCCTTCACTCGGGGCAGTAACTCATTTCCAGCCCAGACTGGACACTCCACCGTTTCCTGGCTGTCAGCCACGGCCTCAGACTTGAAGGTGTCACTTCTCATCCCACCTACTTCACGCTTCAAACCTCCCCAGTGTGAGCTGGAGGTCTTTGCTTGATGAAGCCAACAGAACCATGTCACCCAAAAAAAGCAAAGACGAGAACCGGCCACAGAGGGCAGCCCTGGCTGACTGCAGCGCTGTGGACCGAGCTCTCACTTTGATTGCAAAAGGAGCGAATAGCCTGGAACAAGGTGTGATGCTCCGTGCTTCTGCAGCACATTACTTATCTGTTCTTTCAGGTTCAGCAGAAGGCTTCCCAAACTAGCAGTTATGTCTATTTACAAACTGTCTGCTTTTAAAGCTTTTCACTCCAAACTGGTTTAAATCATATTTTAATCTCATCAGAAACAAAAAGTCCACATCAGGAAGAAGCCCGGTATCCGTACAGTAACCTCGTTTCTTTGTGGCCCTGTGACTTGTTTAGTGCGGTCCTACTGTGGGGCCGGACCTGTGACATCACCTCACATCCACTCCAAAACCTAATCCTCTGTGGATCGGTGGCCACAGACACTGAACAGAACCTGCTGATGTTGTTACAGCGGCCGAGTACAACTCAATTACATCCCCATTACCGAACTGAGAGTGATAACCCTGCAGGACCTCCGCCCTGATAAAAGCTTAGTCATAGTTATATTCCTGCAGACTTTTATCAGCACTCAGGTTACTCTGACAGCTCATGAGCCAACTCCCAAAGTTTCCTGTACTGCCGCTGGGATTTGAATCAGTTTTACCAGCAACCTGGGTCCTGCAGTATTCCTGCATTACTCACTTTTATAAACACTGTGCAGACACATCACAGAGCCTGAGAGGGAAAGCTGAGATTTCTAAAAGCATCAGTTGATGGGAGAACATGAGCACAGCTGTACAGAAAGTGACCGACTTTGGAGACCTGGATTTTTGAGGCCTCAGGCTGAGCGTTTTCACCATCACCACCTCAGCTTTTTAAAATCACACACTGAAGCCTAACCTGAACCCCTCTGCGTGGGCTCAGATGAAAAAATGGCTTGGACAGTTTTTCTGATGCTGTCTTTTCCTCACAGCTTCAGAGTTCAGACCTCTGACTGGGTTTTTCTCTGTTACATGGCTACGGTTGGATTTGCTGTCTGAGACAAGCTGCTTCAGCTCCTTTGATCCTACTTTCTTCTGATTGGCTGCCTTACGCAAACAGAAGGTTTAAATACCAGGTGGGTGTGGCTTCTGTGCCTGAGATGGCCAATAAGCATATCCTCTCACTATGACATCATACAGGTCCAAGAATTTAAAAAAATGAGTGAAGCTGAGTGTTCGGTCTGAACTCCGAGCTTGGACAGAACACTGAACAGGAGATACGACAGGAAATAAGGAGAAGCATGTGTGATTTGTGTCTCTGTAATTAACTGATTTGGAATCTGGTCATTTTAAATGTCTAATTTTATGCTGTAAATTAAAGATCCCACATTAGAGAGAAACGCCCAACAATCAGACAGTGGTGGGCAGGGAGAACTCCTTTTAACAGGATGAAATCTCAAACAGAACCAGGCTCAGGGAGGGAAAAAACAGGAGAGTGTGAGGAAGATATCGTGGCTGTAACAGCAAGACGGGGGGGGAATTGGACAGAAGAGGATTAAATTATGCTGCATGATGGGAACGTGTTTTATGGGCTCATATTTTCGCAGGTTAGGTTGTTGATTGGATGTTTAGCAGCACAGTCACTCAGTGAATCCCAGAGGATTCACTGGTGGCTGATCTTCTAGACCTCAGTGATTCTGTAATCATGACCGTAGCCTTGAAAGATGCTAAAGGAGGATTTTTCATCAGTTTTTCTTTTTTTAAAAAATAAAACCTATACTTACAAACGTGTTTGACCACCGTATCGAATGTATTAAACATTCATTTCTGAAATTAGACACGCCTGCTTCTCTTGTGTGTCCAGGCTGGTGTTTCCTGCTGCAGAGTGAACGTGTGCTTTCTGTGCAGCGTTTGTCCTCTGGCAGCTTTATTCCCCTCTTAATAAACAGGCGGCAGAATGCACAGAGCAACGAGCGGGCTCCTCCTCCTCCTGCTGATGCTTATTGTCAGCTGCTGTGCAGAACATTAAATTATAGTAGCCGCGCTCTTCCTGGAATATCAGCACATTTTATTTATTTATTTATTTTTTTACTAAAGGACGTTTAAGCAGCTCCTCTCAGCAGGCCGAAGAGGAGCATACCCTCTACCCCAGGCGTCCCTGGATCCAGCAGAGATCTGGACTTGGATTAGTTTGTGGTGTTTTCTTGAGGACATCAAGATGACGTCTCCTAATTTTTCTCATTTCAGTTTAACGTGCATTTGTGAAAATGTGGCTCAAATTCTCCAGTTTTGCTGCATCTCATGATGGTCAAAATCCTTCCATGAATTTCTGGATTCACATCAACAGCTGACCGTTCAGTCACCTGCCACTCACCTTTAACGGACATCTGTCTGTGATTTTATTCTATTTTTGAGAACCCTGAGTGGAGTACAGCCGTCATGTCTAGGACATTTTAGCTCTCCAGGACTTTTACTGTGAAAGGGAGGAAAAAGCCCTAATTTGTGCACGTGTGGACAAATTAGCATCTCTGGTTAAACCAGTTGTCATCTCGCATTTCCTGTCTGTGTCCCCATGGCGATGTGTTACTTATTACAATGAGCAATCAGAGAAATCCCCGGAGACGGTTTGGCGCTCAGAGCCTGTGTGCGTGTGAGGACGGCGTCCTGTAAACTGATTTGTTGGGTTAATGGACCTGATTGTTGTGGGATGGAAGTGATGAGTTCAGTGGAGGAGTTGGATCAATTTGGTTTAATGGTAACATAATGTGGAAAATTGACCCCTGGGAGATGAATTCATGGATGTTTGTGTGAACAGAAGCTAACAACAGTGAACAACGAGCACAGGAAGTCAGTTTGTCTCCTCACAGTAGTTTTACTTTTAGGAACAATTTTGGGTGCAAAGAGCAGAAACGATACCTAATGAACATAATTAAGAATATTACAGTAAATTAGAGAATTCAGTAAGTAATTAAAGTACAGTCAGTCAGACTAATAAAAAAGGGATCAAAATGTTCCTGTGGCTCGGGACTGCAGCGAGTCTGTTTCATTTTCAGGAGTCTTTTTATCAATCAGCTGATCCGCAGTACAGGATGGAGATGAAGTCATCATTTCCATCAAAATATTTTATTGCAGAAGCAATCACAGTTAGAAGATGTTAACAGGTTCTCGTCCTGTTGGGAGTTCAGGTTAGGAAGTAAAACCTGGTCGGGCAGGTTTGAGCGCTGAAGACCGATGGGTTACATTTAGGCACTAAACTGTTACAGCCTGGTTATCTCTAGGCACCGAAAACATTTCAGGGTAAGAAAAAGGTCGCGATCAGGGTTATGATACCTTCACCACAGCTACCCTGCTCATGGACTAATGATTATCCATCCGCTGTTAATTTTGACAGCAAATTTTGATTTAGTTTTAGTCATAATTTAGTCATCTGAATAGTTTTAGTTTTAGTCTAGTTTCAGTCGATGAATTATCGTAAGAATTTAGTCGACTAAAATATAAAGGGTGTAAAATGTAAATGCTTTTTCTTCAGTTCCCTTGAATTAGTCATTATACACACTTACACAAAATTAAACATTTATTCAAAGTTATGGAATATTATTAATAATATTAACACACCTGATCATTAACACCACCTTACTGAGATAATCCGAGCGTTTTACAGCAGGACGCTCTGAAAGGTACAGGGCAGTGTTCAGGACTAAGATTATAAAGGCTAATCCACCGCGGTGTGGAGATTCTCTCTAAACACAAACTGGGAAAAACACTTGACCCTGCATGACATTAAAATGCTGACCTTTGCATGGAGATCTGGGTGACTGGTTTGCAGATGCTGTTTAAGATTTGTGGTGTTTTTACCCGAGATAGTCGTCCACATGGTTTACACATCGTTTTGTTTGTCACAGCGTCAAAGGACAAATGTGTCCATACATCGGCTCTTCTCTTTCTCCCTGCTGACATTGGTTACATCACTTAGTTCTATCGGAAGGAACGACCAATCACAGGCTAGTTTGGTCTTCCCGGGTTTGGAGCAAATTTGTCCATCTGTGCGTTTGATTGGATGTTTTCCTAACTCGTCCCGCCCTGTCACCAAATTAAATCAGTTCTGATTGGATGTCATCCCCACCAAGCATTTTCGTCTCGTTTTCATTCGTTGACGAAAGTGTCAATTAATTTCGTCATCGTTTTTATCTTTTTAGGTAGTTTTTATTTAGTTATCATCTCATTTTTGTCATGTTAAAAAAAGGGTCGCTGACGAAAATAGTTCATCAACAAAATTAACACTGTATCCATCCAACTGGTGCTATAATCCATCAGAGCACTTTGTTTATAATGAGCCACACCAGCGGTTTGAACAAACGGCATGAACTGACTCACAGCAGAAACAGATATCACTCTGATGTGGAAATAGCATTAAATTCTTACATTTGCATCAACAGATGCCTTCTGAAAGGAAAATGTTTCTCCTCCAGGGCGATTAGATATATTGGATATGACATGGGGCCATTTATTTCTGCAGCACAGCAGCAACGACTGAGGCTCAGTGTGATCTGAACATTTGCATATACCCAGGGTCATATTTACAGTCTGGCGGTTCATGGTGCCTTTGCACCATCGATCACATCCATACGAGGTCTCATATTGACGTTTTACATTAAATCTGGAGACTTTAATGTTTGTGCGCAGCATCAGTGAGCCCAACGACAGGTGATTTATTCTCCTGTTCTCAGAACTGGAGCTGCTGCTGATTCTCAGGACTGAGATGTTGTCTATGAATTTCTCCTCACAGTGAAATCTGGGCTCCTGGAAAAGATGGAAATAAATGAAGTAGAGGTCAGAATCACGTAGGAGGACTTTCAGATGGTTTTTGAGTTCCTTTGGCAGATGTGTTAATGCAGCTGATGAAAATGCACGGGTTCGATCTTGCAGGGATGATGCTTGCAGACTTTCTCTTGTCAGCTGATTGAGCTAAAAGCAGGTGGTTCTTTGCTACTTGGCGCAGTGACTGCACAGGTACATCAGGTAGATGCATGTTAGACTGACTTCAAACATTATTTCATGGTATACTTCTCATTAACTGTACAGTTAGGGTTATTGTCTTTGATGCTTGATGTCAGTGGATATTATCTCTGAAAGTTTGAGAACCGTTCACCTCGATGCTGAAAAGCTATTTTCTCTTCAGTTTTTGGTCTGATGGCATCTTCAGGTGTTGATCAGAAACTTTAGACTGTACTCTGAGTTTTTATAGCTCCAGCAGCTCTTTCAGTTTAAAGAGCAACTTTATCGTTTGGGGGGCACGTTATGGCTCGTGGCCTTCATCGGGGTCACAAAGGTCCACCCTCTTCAGACTTTATCCTCCTGTCCTTGATCCTTGGAAGCAGGTGAAGCTGTGCCTGAAACCTTCACTCAGTTTTTACCCCTCGGCCTGAAAAGGCTGACGGGGTTCTGTCGCCGCTCACCCGGCGGGCGACGTGGACACCCGACTTTGTAAACTCGAGAACGAGGCGATGAGGAAATTTTGATAAGACGGACGCATCAACTAAAAATCTCTGACTTTGAATCTTGGTGACCTTGATCTCAAGGTCAGAGGTCGTTTACTGAAAATCATGTGAACACATCAACTCGATGGAGGTCACGCTTTATTTTCAGCCTGTAGGTGTGTTTATGTATTTGTATGGGTGTGTTTACTCAGGAAGGATATCATATAGGCTTCTCATACCGATAGCTGGGCTGCAGCAGCCTCGAGTCATGCATGTTTTATCTTGCAGGTTTCTCAGTATAACGTGCAGCTCCACCACGGCTTCACTCTTCTGACATTCAGAGCTTGTTCCCAGTTTGCATTCAGTGAACGTTCATGGTGACAAAAATCCTTCTGCTCTTTGTTATAAAGTTTTGTCCTGGGACCACAGATGTTTTGCTGCACTCTGGCGTGTTTACACTTTATATGTTTGATATATTGATCACTCACACTTGTTGTCCCTGCTGAATAATAAAAAGACACATTCAAAGATTAAGAGGTGTGGCCCAGTCTTTGGTTCATATTGTGTATGAGTGAAGGACCAAGCCTTTCCTTGTTGCATCACTCTCTTTATTGAAGACCTCTGTAATTCTTTTACCTCGACAGCAAAAATGACACACCTGAGAGGCTGGAAGTCGACCCGAGCAAGCGCACAGCCATCGACCTCGCCAACATCGTGCCGCGCCAGAGCGCCAAAGCAGGTCCGATGGAAGCGTCCGGAGCGGCGCCACCACCCGCCACAGACCGCTGCTCTGAAGGGTTTGTGGAAGACCCAGACATCCCCCCACTAATCTAAGAGGAAGGATCAACTCTGAGTGTTTTGTTTCTATAATCAGCCTGCTGAAGGAAAAAGGAGCTAAAAGCACGAATACAGTCAGAAAAGTTTTTATGGACCTTTAAGCACCTGTGACAGCCCTCACTTACTTTTTATTGACCTGAAAATATGAAATGTGTGCAAACAAATCTGCAAATATCCACATTAAATCCTGATGTTTCTGATATTTCAGCATTTTAATAAATAAATATCCTTAAAAGGGACCAAAGTCCAGCTAAAAACACAACAGTGTCTGATTAAAGTGGCAGTTTTCAAATGCATTTCCTGCCTTTTTTAAAGATGACTGTGCTCGCAGGAGGCTGAGAGAGCGGGGAAACACAACATCACACGATATCACTGTAAACAATGTTGTCTAATTCGTTATCTGTTTGAAATGATGTATTCATTAAGTAGCCGGCCCTGTTAGACACTCTGCTGCTGGTCTCTCAGCCCTCCTCAAATCCTCATGTAGCTTTTCGGCTGCTGAAAGCCTGAAAATCAATCGGCTGAGTTGCTTCGCCTGTGGCCTCGTTGCCGTCTTGGCTGAGTTGTGCGTTGCCCTGCTGTGTTTTCTCTCGTCTTGTTGACGCTCCTCCTCAAAGCTCAGAAACTCGCTCGCTCTCTGTGCCCGGCTTTGATCAGAGAGCCTCTTCTTCGTGCCCAGAGGACGCCGGCTCAAACATATTCTGAAGCTTGTTCTTCTCTCCTTGAAGTCTCCTGGGTCTCCACTTTCCTCTGAGTTGTCACCCCGAAAAGCTTGGAGGTCACGACTCCCTCTCCTCCTCCTCCTCCTCCTCCTCCTCCTCGCTCTGAGTGCCGTTACAGCCACAGCGCCTTGAGAACTCATTTTGGCGTTGGACCATTTTTCCTCCTGACAGCCTCACTCTTCTTTTATCATCCAGCCTTCTATATTTGGAGCCTGTGGCTCGAACCTTCTGGGAGATTTGGATGTTTGTGGTGTGGCTGCATGAAGAAAAGCTTCTGTGATGGGATCTTTGATTTCAGATTTCAATATACAGACTCGCTGGTTTTTCAAACACGTGTAAAATGGGAGGGTACCTGAGATCCCTGAGCAGAGTTATTATAGTTTCATTTTTATTTCAGTTACTGTAACTAAAATGTTTTTTAGTTCTTAGTCTTCAGTAACTCTGTTAGCCGTGTCCCACAGGGCGGTGAATCAGGGTTATCTGTTCGATCCCCGCTCACTGCAGAGATTATACACTTATTAGCCATTTAATTAGGTACACCTTACTAGTACCCCTTTTTGCCAGGTGCTGGAAGCTTTCCTCAGAGTTTGACACGATGCTGCATCACATCCCAAAGGTGCAGCCAGAGTGTGCACCTTCCTATGAGCCTGAAGCAGTCTGGGAATTCTCCTTTGACCTCTGCCCTGGAGGCATTTTCACACAGAGATCTTCCACCCACTGGGTATTTTCTCTTCTTCAGACCATCCTCTGTGAACCCTGGAGATGTCTGTGTGGGGAAATCCCAGCAGATCAGCAGTTCCTGTAACTCAGACCAGCCCGTCTGGCACCAACAACCAAGTTCAGTCATTTAAATCACTTTTCGTCCACCTTCAGTTTGAACTTCAGGTCATCTCGACTGTGCCTAAATGCATCGACTTGCTGCCCTGTGATTGGCTGATTAGATATTTACATTAAGGAGTAGTTGAACAGGTGTACCTAATGAAGTGTCCCCAGTGAGTGTACATCTGGGAACACCTCAAAATCCTCGAGGAAGAACCGGAAAGTGTTGCTGTAGAGAAGGACATTACCCTGGGACCACCCATGGAAGGAGGATTTTACCAGTTACTTCAAACAGTAACTAAATAACAGTTACTTAAGTTACATTATTCGTTATAAGAAGAGAAGTAATCTGATTACTCTATCACAGATCTCTTGTCAGTGATGTCTTAGACATTTTTAAAACCTTTTAAACATTTTCAGATCATCTTTGCTTCTGAAGTAAAAACATGAATAAATAATCTGGATTCCCTCCAGCCAATCACGGCCCTTCGTTAGCATCAGCTGTCTGATAAAACATTTCATGCTGTTGTTTAAATACTAAAATATGAAGTTTGGAAAGTTTTCATGCTATTTTCCGATGTTGCTTTGACCCAGTTCTGCAGCGAAGCTGATCGGCGGTCTGTCGACTGCACCACAGCTGCTCTGCTTCATTAATCATTGATAGAGAGCTTCCCTCTCTGTCATGTGACTGTGCAGATGAGACAGTTTCTGTTTGTGCTCAGTGGTTTTTTTCCTGCCTGATGAAACAAACCAACACCACCGCTGGCATCTGAAATATGCCCACGAGGCTCGGTTTGTTGTGAGAGCCGGCTGCAGCAGTGGGAAATGCTCCATTACTCATATTTAACAGTTCATTTAACTCCTCTTCATTATCGCTCTGGAGCCCTGTTGGTTTAATAGCTCACTGTTTCTGCTTTTCATGCATCCTGACTCAGGTTGGTCACAGATTACTGGTGTTTGATTGGTGGATGTTCCTACTGATGGAGGTCAGTTTGATTGAAGGTTTCCTGCAGGTCCCTCTGCTCCATGTTCCTGTGTCTGTCTCATCCCTCTGCCTGTCTGAGCCTGAACCAGGCCAGGTGAGCTGCTTCAGGACGTTATCCATCATCACTGCAGGTAAAAGTGTTCATGTCCGCTTTGACTTCCTTGCAGTGAAAGAGGACACTGCACACTCACATGGTATCAATTGTATGGTATCAATCAGTCGTGCAGTAGCTGCACCAGAAATCATACCAAATTTAGTGTCTGTTTAACTCTAAATGTGACCATAATTTACTAAATTGACCTCATGTTGTGTTTAAATAAAGCGTGAAACTATCGACTGAGATCATGAGTTCAGCAGGAAAGTGTTTACCGAGGTCAAAGATCAAGTCAGGTCATTTTCACGTTTATTGAATAGCAATTCATTTTGCAGCCAGAAGAGTCGCCCCCTGCTGGCCACCAGGAACTAATGAAAGATTTTCTTGAGGGTGTCGCTCTGTTGCTGCCATAAAAGTGAGACAGTGGTGCAGATCCATCAGTAACATGATACAGTTTATAGACTCTAAGAGTAGAATGGGAGGCAGAGCCTTCAGCTTTCAGGCCCCTCTTCTGTGGAACCAGCTCCCAGCTTGGATTCAGGAGACAGACACCCTCTCTATTTTTAAGATTAGGCTTAAAACTTTCCTTTATGATCAAGCTTATAGTTAGGGCTGGATCAGGTGACCCTGAACCCTCCCTTAGTTATGCTGCTATAGGCTGGGGGGGGTTCCCATAATGCACTGAGCTCTTCTTCTCCCCTTGTTTTACTCCTCAGGAGTTTATACACTCTACAGCATGTCAACAAATTTTGTCTGGAAAATGTAAACTGTGTGGGGCAAACATTTTTCATCTTTATATTTTCATCATATTTTGTCACAGAAGACACCGAGACCATAGATGTAGCTTCATGTTCACATCTTTACAGCATCCGTCCTGTTGATCTGAGGCGTGAAGCCTCCTGAGAGCATCACCTTCATTGAGGGTGTGTCCTGTTTTAAATTCTGAACCAACCAATCAGCATCCATTGGTAGTGTTTACGGGCAAAATAAGGCTTTACTGTATTATTTGATGGGTTTTTTTGTCTTAAAACATGATTTATGAGCTCATGTGACCCTGAATTGTTTGTGAGCAGATGTGGGGAAATTTATGAGGAAATTGCAGCAAATCAGCCCTGAAGATGTCAGAGCTGCAGATTAGACTCAGTATGTACCTGCAGCAGGGGCTGACCTGCAGTGTATCTGTAGGCTTTTGTGCCTGCCTGCGTAACCCTGAATCAGAATCCTGTCTGATTAAATCCAGAGACAAAATCCCGTTCCTTATCCATCCCAGCGCCATCGATTTCTATCTGTTGCCATGACAGCGGACGGTCCCACTCGTTCTGTATACACAGCACCGCCTCACTGCGTTGCCCCGGGTCAGACGGTTCTGACTCGTAACGCTCGCCGTTTTCCTTCAGTCACATGCGACAGACTCTGCTGGTCACGCTCATCTCTGAACAGGAAGGAAAGCTTCAGCCTTCTTTGGCCCAGTTATTTTAATTTAAGAGTCTTCTCAGGTTTGCTTGGCAGGTTTAATCATTTCAGCCTCTCTGAACCGCTGCTGAATCCACTCAGTGCTTTGTTGGTGGTTTTATCAGGTATCTCATTTCACTGGCTGCAAATATTAAATATGATAAGTAACAAGACTGAGAGTCTGCAGCTGGAAAATCCAGATGTTTTGGCACAAGTGTGGCTCATACCTGCAGTTTGACTGTGTGTGAGCGTGCTGCTTCACCTCGGCCACAGATCCACCTCATGTGCCAGGTGTGTAAGGATATTTAGGCCACATCTGGCCCACAGTGAGGCGGTTACAGCAACGCTTATCCTAAACCAAACGTTTCAGCCTGAGGCGTCAAATGTTACGTCTCACTGCTCAAACCGGTTCAAACCGGTCTGCTGTTCAAACTGAGCACCAGAGTGGGAAAGAAAGGTGATTTAAGTGACTTTGAACATGAATGTTGGAGTGAGTGTTTCAGAAATTGCTGATCTGCTGAGATTTTCCCAACAACCATCTCCAGGGGGTACAGAGAAGGTCCAAAAACGAGAAAATGTGCAGTGAGCAGCAGCTGTCTGGGAGGAAACACCTCGTTGATGCCAGAGGTCAGAGGGGAAACGCCGGACTGCTTCAAGCTAACTCTAACTCAAATACTCTGCATTGCTGAAAGTGTTCACTCGTCTGCCTTCACACACATGAACCTGAGTAACATCGTCCTTAATCCAGAGGCTTTAATATGATGTGGGCCCACCCTTTGCAGCTATAACAGCTTCAGCTCTTCTGGGAAGGCTTTCCACAGGTTTATGGGAATTTCTGACCATTCTTCCAGAAGCACATCTGTGAGGTCAGACACTGATGTTGGAGAGAAGGCCTGGCTCACAGTCTCTGCTCTAATCCATCCCAAAGGTGTTCTATCAGGCTGAGGTCAGGACTCTGTGCAGGCCAGTCAAGTTCTTCACACCAAACTGGTTCATCCATGTCTTTATGGAGCTGCTTGGTGCACTGGTGTGCAGTCATGTTGGAGCAGGAAGGGGCCATCCCCAAACTGTTCCCACAGAGTTGGGAGCATCAAACTGTCCCAAATGTCTTGGTCTGCTGAAGCATTAAGAGTTCCTTTCACTGGAACTAAGGGGCCGAGCCCAACTCCTGAAAAACACCCCCACACTATAACCCCCCCTCCACCAAACTTTACACAATGCAGTCAGACAGGTACCGTTCCCCTGGCGACCACCAAACCCAGACTCCTCCCTCAGATTGGCAGATGGAGAAGTGTGATTCATCCCTCCAGAGAACACGTCTCCACTGCTCTAGAGTCCAGTGGCGGCGTGCTTTACACCACTGCATCAACACTCTGCATTGAACTTGGTGATGTAAGGCTTGGATGCAGTTGCCATGGAAACTCATTCATGAAGCTCTCACTGTTCTTGAGCTGATCTGAAGGTCACATGAAGGTTGGAGGTCTGTAGTGATTGACTCTGCAGAAAGTTGGAGACCTCTGTGCACTATGACCCTCAGCATCCACTTCATGGCTGAGCTGCTGTCGTTCCCAATCGCTTCCACTTTGTTATAATCCCACTAACAGCTGACTGTGGAATATTTAGCAGTGCCTGGACTTGTTGCACAGGTATCATCCTATCACGGTACCACGCTGGAGTTCACTGAGCTCCTGAGAGCGACCCATTCTTTCACTGATGTTTGTAGAAGCAGTCTGCATGCCTAGGTGCTGCTTTATACACCTGTGGAAGTGACTGGAACACCTGGATTCAGTGATTTGGATGGTGAATGGATACATTTGGCAATATTTAAATACTTGTTGCAATCAAGATACATAGAAGAACATCTCTGGACATGCAGCACATTGAATCTTGAAGCAGATGGGCTACAGCAGCAGAAGACCACATCAGATGCCACTCCTGTCAGCTACAAACAGGCTACAACTCCCAGGTTTGCTGTAATTGGACAGCAGAAAATGAAAAGCATTACCTGGTCTGATGTAGTGTTGGTGTAAACAACATGAACACAAGGATCCATCCTGTCTTGTATCAATGGTTCAGGGTGCTGTGGTGGTGTAATGGTGTGTGTGTCTTGGTACTAACTGAGTATGATTTAAACACCACAGCCTTCCTGAGTATTGCTGCTCATCATCTCCATCTTCTGATAATTCAACATGTCACAAAACTCAACTCAGCTCAGCTTTTATTGTCAATTTCTGACAAATGTACAAGACAGGCAGAGAACTGAAATTATGTTTCCTATGACCCACAGTGTGCAAAGAGCATGTTCAATATAAAATATATACTCAAAATGTACACAATATATACAAATAAATATCATCTCAAACTGGTTTCTTGAACATGAGTTTGTTTTCTGCCCTTTCAGAGGTTTATAAAAATACTTCTCTTTCAACAGAAGACCTGTGTTTGAATCCAGTGTATCAGGAGGCTTCACACACCTAGTTTTCCTGACCTCTGACCTCTGAAGTGTGGCCTTGAGAGCAGCGTTGGCAGCACTCTCTAGATGATGAATAGGACGCCTGGTCTGTGAGTCCCTGTACATGCGGCTCTGCCCTGGGGGCTGATGGGAGTTTTTCAGGCCTGTGTGGCCTGCTGTCACTGCCAGCATATGCCGTTTAGATCAGGTGCTTTAAATCGGAGGTGGCTACGTCTCGGCTTAATTAGCGCCATACCGTCACTCTGCAGGGTTACGTCCTGCGAGGACGCCGAGCAGCTGCACACCGAGCCCGTGAACTACGGTTTTATGTGACTGAGAATTAAAGGGATACTTCAAGGATTCATGTGAAGGAAATCCAAAGACATTTTCTTTCCTGAGTGGCCCTTCCTTTTCTGTTTTCCCGGGACTCTCTTCCCTCCCTCTCTGCCTTCTTTCCTCTCGGGGATGAATAATTTACTGGTTTCCTCCCTCTCTCCATCTCTGTGCTGGGCCCAGCATCCTGTGCTGCAGCCAAGGACAGATGCAGAGCTGTGATGCTCGCTCTGCAGCCAGTGGGAAGCTCTTTATTACCCTGTGAACATTGAAGAAGGAATCCTATTAAACTCTCCTCGTAGGAAATGGCGTCCATAAATGGACCTATTCTGCTTTTCCTTATTTCCTGTCATATATGCACTGCTCCAGTGGGGGATGCTCCTATCAAACATGGTCCAAATTTCAATGAAAGCCCCTTTTTTGTTCAGGTACATAGACCAGCCAAAATCTCTAAGCACTCTGTTTGGCTTTCAGAGCTTCTGTTTGCAGGGGGCAGCCAATCAGAAGAGTTTCCTTAAAGAGAGAGGAGCTAAAAGAGCTTGTTTCAGGCAGAGGATGGACTGCACCCGGGCTCAGTGTGAGACAGATCAGCATCGTTTTGAACTGGAATCATGCAAAGCTGCTCTGGTAGATTAAAGACGAAAAATATAAAATGAAGTGATCGGCTTATTTTCTCTTTAAAGTTTTTGATAATTAAGTCAATTTGTAAATTAACTTTAAATTGACTGAATTAACTCTTTACGTGACCCCTCGTGTCTGAATCCTCTGCCTCAGCTGTGGGAGCGATGAAGCTTCTCAGAAAATCAATGATCAGTCCTGCAGCCGCCTCACAGATGCCTGCATGTCAGGTCCTTAAAACTCCTCTAAAATGTCCTAAAGACACTTTTACTGTTTAAAAAAACCTGAAAAATACTGAATTGTCTTAAAAGTGCGAATTTCCAGCGCACGCTGCTGCAGTTTCCACCTCCTCTACAGTATTTACATCACACCATGGGGCTGCAGAGTCAAGGCGGTGCTATTTTTAGGACAAGCAGGAGAACAGCGAATCCCATTGTTAACTCTGCCCAGCAGTGATGAATGATGGCTGCTGTAATTAGTGAAATATCTCAGATGAAGATGAAATTGAAGTCATGACATTTCCTGGTTTTAACACCTTCTCTCAGGCTCTGTTTAAATGTGAAGTGCGTCAGTAGCCCAACAGGATACAGCAGTTAGCTTATTTCTTTAAAAAACATGATGTTTATACCTGCGAGGTATCAGATCAGGGTTTGCAGGTGGAAACCCTGAAGATCGTGAAAAGTTTCCAGATATGGAACGATGCTAGTTCAATGACAGAATAAAGTTTACTCGCTGGAGTTAAAGCCAGCACCCGGAAATGCTTAAAAAGCAAACTGTTTTCTGTTGGAGCTGTTACCACTGATCAGCAGTTGGCTGTGTCTGTCTGATGCACTCAGACTGTTTATGATTTATACCCTGTTTATACCCTCTCAGCCACTTCTCCAAAATCTCAACATGGTTGCAGCCAAACAGCTTTTAAAATGCAGGGTACAAAACCAGAGACCTCATATCATTTAAGACATTTTAAGACGTTTTAAATGGAATTTAAAGGGAACTAAATAGATATGGAATTGCACGCATCAAAACTGATGCACAAACTTCCTAGATGGTTGTTTTGTATGATTAACATATTTGTCACATAATTGCATTAAAATTAAAACTTTATAAAAGGAGTTCAATACAAGTCGGTGAAGCTCCTGTCTGACCGATGACAGCAAAACTCAGGTGAGTTGTTGGGATATCCTGAACTTTTCTGTTGGTAAGCGCTGCTGTTTTTGCTGCTGTTAGGTTCTGTTAGCCGCTCTTAGCCAGCGTTAGTGAAACTTTCTTTAAAGTGGATCTAACATTGTTGGACTCTGAAGCTTAGTGAATAAAATCTCATATGATGTGAGAATGTAATCAAACTGTTTATCAGAGGGAAAGTTTGGTTTTTAAAACACTCGAGCTGATCAGCTGTCTGAAGATGGGAGGGGTGCATGTTTAATCTGCTGACAGTAAGTAATTCCCACAATATCTGGAAATAATGAACAGGTTTATTCATTTTCATGTATTAGAGCCCTGACTTCAGTACAGGAGATGAGGCTCAAGGTGAGGAGGAAGAGGATGGCATTACTTTCCTTCAGGTTTTAGCTTCTCAGATGATCAGACAGGCATGATCCTTCATACCTGTTTGAGGAGGTCTCCTGCCTGGAGAACTGGTGCTGGGAGAACCACCTTCTGCTTAACATCAGCAAGACAAAGGAAGTGATCGTGGACTTCAGCAGGAAGCAGCAGCAGGACTACCATCCACTTCTCATCAGTGGTGCTGAGGTGGAAAGAGTGGACACCTTCAAATACCTGGGAGTGACCATCTCACAGGACCTTCTCTGGAATCATCACATTAACATCACTGGGAAGAAGGTCAGACAGCATCTTCACCTCCTCAGGTGGTTGAGAGACTTCAAGCTCCCACTCAAGGTGCTCAGGAACTTTTACACCTGCACCATCGAGAGCATCATGCGTGGGAGCATCACCACCTGGATGGGAAACTGCACTAAGCAGGACTTCATGGCCCTAAAAAGGGTGGTTCTTTCAGCTGAACGGACCATCAGAACCACCCTCCCCAACCTGCAGGACATTTACACCAAGCAGTGCAGGCTGAGGGCCATGAAGATCCTAAAACAGCCCAGCCACCCCGGACACTCTCTGTTCTCCCTGCTCCCATCAGGCCGGCGTTACCGCTGCCTGAGGGCTAAGACTGAAAGGTTGAAGAAGAGTTTTTACCCACAAGCCATCCGTCTGCTCAACTCTGAGCCCTAACTGGACTATTACTGCACAATGTACATTATTATATTATATTATTCTATTTTTCTATATAGTGTGTATAGTGAATTACTTATTTTTATTCTTCTTATTTATATTTTTTTTACTGCTTATTTTCAGCTGCAGGCATAAAATACATTTCACTGTGCATTGTACTGTATATAACTGTGCATGTGGTGAATAAACATTATCTTATTATATGTGGAGTTTGAAGGTGCAGAGATGAATTTAAATGTCCCTCCATGGCACATGAATGCTTACAAGTTCTCCTCCACCTTTGCTTTACTTTGGGCACATACGTGGCACACCAAAGGTGGAATAGCAGCGTCCATCAAGATGGTGGGGCAACATGGTGGCTTCCACATGTATTTTTATCTTGATTAATTCAAAGCTTATGAGAATGCATCAGTAATTAGATGTAATTACATACTAATCAGTGTATGTTTAAGAGTACAGTTTCCTTTTTTATATTAAAAAACGAAATAAAATGACTGACTGGCCCTCTAACATGGGGACTGATTCACTGTTGAAGTGAACATTAGAGGAACTGCAGATTTTGGCATTTCTCAGTCCTGAAAGTTGCTGCTTGGCTGCGATTAATCCAAAATTACCTGAGCTTTCATAGCAACACCTGAACACTGGTGGAGCTGTGGCCTCCAAACACAGAGAGGTGATTTATGCCGATCCAGCAGGTTGAAATATTCAGTTAATCGTTTATGCTGAGTCGTTGATCTCCTGGACTGTGTCAGCCAATCAGAAGCTCGGTCCTCCAGGAATGGATGGCTGGAGTCGTTTTTCACGATGATGCTGGCAGCTTGATTCACGGCGGCTTAATTTGAGCAAGAGCTGAAACGCACGGCAGCCTCACGTGTTCGTGTCATGGAGGTTAACACTCACCATCACACCTTCAGCTTTCGTGGAAGGAGACGCGGCAGTCGGTTTTATTACTTGGTGACATTTAATTTATGTGTTAATGAAAAATCTACAGTATTCCTCATGGATACAGCAGTGCTTAAAAGGATGAGTGTCTGCCCATTTATCCCGTCTCTGAACCAAAGTGGGTCAAAGAGTTTGTGGACATTTAAAAATAATATATCAGCAGCAAAAATGAACCATGAAGGCATCAAAGTGAGAAACAGACGATTCAAAATGAAACAAGTTCTGTTGTAAAATGGAAAATTGTAGGTTGGATTTATTTTTGTTTTTGAATTCAGCCTCTGTTTCATTTTCATTTCATCAAACGATGGAGTTTCATTTCATTCCTGACACGTCACGCAGTCCAGATCAATATAGATATCAGCAGGACTTCATTCCCATTGAGATCTGATGTGTTTTCAAAGTGTGTGTGTGCATGTGTGTGTGTGTGTGTGTGTGTACAGGGACATCTTCCCAATGCTGGGTTGGGCCTCAGTTTTCCTTCAGCGCTGTCTGAAATCTTTGGCCTGGATTCATTAAGGTGCTGGAAACATTCCTCTGAGTTTTGATGCTTCATCCTGGAAGCAGAAATCAAAAGATGTGCTCACTGTGGACATAAATGGACGGTCAGCAACAACACTCAGGTAGGCTCCAGTTTTGGTGAGCCCGTGTGAACTCTAACCTCAGTTCCTGTTCTGACAGGTGTGGAAGCAGGTGTGGTCTTCTGCTGCTGTAGCCCATCTGCTTCAAAGTTTGATGTGTGATCAGAGATGATCTTCTGCACACCTTGGTTGTAATGAGTGGTTATTTGAGTTACTGTTTCCTTCTTATCATCGTGAAGCAGTCAAGCCATTCACCTCTGACCTCAACAAGACACTTTAACCTAGAGAGCTGCTGCTTGCTGGATATTTTCTCTCTTTCAAACTCTCCTCTGTAATCCCCAGAGATGGTTCATCAGACCAGACACTCAGACCTGCCCTTCTGGCACCGACAACCAGCTCTTGTTGCCGTGTGTTCGGCTCATTAGATGTTTGCAGTTGAGCAGGTGAACCTGATGAAGTGACAGGTGAGTGCATTACAGCGCTGGTTCATAAAATTAATTCAAAACACAAAGTTTAATTTCTGTTTTGGTCTTTTCAGAATCAGCTGAGAAAACAACACAATTCATTTTTCATCTGAGTGTAAAGACCTCAGTCCAGTGTGCAAACAAAGCTCTCATGTGTATCGAGTTATTAGAAAATTATCATTTGAAGAAAATCGTTTATGTATATGGCAGCATCCCGTTATATTAAAGTGAGCATTTAAAAATGAGTCCAGCACTGAAACACCACAAACTGCAGTTCCTATAATGTCCACTGGAGGCACCAACACTGAGTCAGTCCCATGTTACGAACACTGCAGCAGAAATAAATGTGTTTTGGTCTCTTTGGCTAACAAACCGTCGTCCTCATCCACAACAAACTAAAAAAGTGATTTTCCTCAGTGTCCCGGCTTCTTTCTGTCCCCCTCCTCTGCTTTCTGTCAGCGCTGTGTTTGTAAAGGTTAGATGAAGCTGATGAATAAAGCATGCAGGTTGTGCAGCTGAAGAGTCGGCCACATCATGCGGATATAACACAGCAGCCTGTAACACGTTCAATTATTCAGCAGCTGGATTTCTGACAAACACGCTGCTCAGAGTCGCCCACAGGTGGCCTGAGATCTGCTGATCCACATCATCTTCATCAAACCGTCAGCAACCCCTCACGTCCTGTGGAGGGAGAGCGCTCTATCAGGACGGAAGTACTTCATCAGAGGTTAAAGGTCAACGCTGACACACTAGCAAAATGCACGGGTCAAGAGTTCAAGGTTTTTCCTGTAATTTGTCCCCTCTGTGTAGAAACAGCCACATGCAGACTGCAAACGTCTCGCTGTAACTCTGAGCGGATCAGCCAAACGAATTCTTCAGAAATAAAAAGAATCAAAGCTGACGTTTGTTTTCCAGCATGTTTCTCTGAGGGAGGCCGACCTGCTGATTTACAGCCGCTCTGTGTGGAGGCCTCCGCCGCTGCTGCTGCTGCTGCTGCTGCTGCTGCTGCTGCTCGTGTGAATGACCAAAGAAACAGAGACTGTCTGATTGGAAACCCAGAGACTGAAACACATGTGACCTTTGATTCAGCTTCATTTACGCACAGATTTTAGGAACCCAAATGGAAGTGACCTCATTAGTGTCACTGCTACAAACTTTGGGATCATTTTTCCTTTGTTCTAATCACCGTGTCAGTGTCAAAAATATGTGTTATAACCGTTCTGTGTGCTGTTGTTGGTCCATCAGCCAGCTGCAAAGGAGAGTGAAGCTCTAACATACAGAGAGATACTTCCAACTTCCTGTGCTGACAAACACGTTGTGATACAGGTTTGGAGTGAAGGAATCAGCACTCAGTCTCCTGAAGAAGTGATGTTAGAGAGTTTTTAGCCTGCAGCGTGCTCCATCACTGTAACCTGTGCTGTTTTCATGGAGGACGGGGGAGGAAACAAGACGTAACGGGTCCATTTTGGAGGTCTCGGCGGACCCCCGAACATCGCTGTCATCCTGCTGTCCGGCTCCGCCTCAGTGCCTGCAGCACTCAGCCATGAACGCTGGATGGGAGGGTGCAGAGTAAAACACTGCCACACCTGACAGGTGATGAGCCCAAGACCCCGAAGGACGGTGGAGGCGTGGAGCCGCACGAGGACGCTTCACATCAGGTTTGTCATGAAATACGAGCTGCTCATCTGGAAAGAACATCCACCTCAGCTCGTTTCTGGATTCATCTCAACGTTATTGATTAATAGCAGGATTCTTTTCACTGTGAACAAACAGATGTTTATCAGGCTGTGGCTGCATCAGTGTTTAGGCAGAAATCCTCAACAGTATTTCTAACAGCTGCCATCTCCAGTCTGTGGAGGAGTATTTATTTATTTTTATCATTTTATCCCTTTTATAAAAACGTCCATCCATCCATCCTCTTCAGCTTATCCTGTTAAGGATCGGGGGGGGGGGGGGGGGGGGGGGGGGGGGGGCTGGAGCCTACCTTAGCTGTCATGGGGCGAGAGGCAGGATACACTCTGTGCAGGTCGTCAGCCTCCCCCCCCGTGACCCTGAAGAGGATATTAAACAGCTTCCATTTCATAACAAGTGAAACCAAGAAAGTTTTTTTTTATTTCAATCCTGGAATCTGCAGTAAATTATTTTAGAAACTCTTTTATTGTGAAAGGCAGGAACCGGAAGAAGGCTTTTTCACATACGTATAGAGCAATTTGTGCTGTCCAGCTCCAAAAATCTAATATGGTGGCAGCCAAAACACTCAAATGTGGACTACAGAAGCAGAAACTAAATCGTGACATCACTGTGGCTCCGTCCATCTTCTATATACAGTCTGTGTTTGGGACCCATGGGGTTAAAGGTCGTATCTGTGTTTTATTTCATTTTAATCTAGAACTACGAGCCTGAAGACGAAAAACACATGTCCAAACATGCATGCTTCAGGGCACGTCAGCAGGAGGTCCCAGCACGCTGGTGCATCATCACAGTATCTGCTACCCCGCTGTCAGCCGCCTGCAGGACGGATGGTCTCTGCTGGGGGACGGCGTGCTATTCTCAGCCTGTAAAATTACATGGATGATAAATCTTCCTCCATTCTTGGACAGGAGTATTGATCGGAGCCTTCGTCCATCACCAGTCACCTTACACCCTCAAACTGACACTCGCAGGGAGCTGTGAAGCATTCATTCTACTCCTGCCTAAATACCTCACTGGGGGGGAGGAGGGGGACCAGGAGGTTGCAGGTTTGAAACCCCAAGGCAGGAGAAGGCCTCTCTCTTTCCTGAAGTAGATAAGGACAAAGCTGCTGTAAAGTCACCTCATGGGAGGATTTAATGGAGTTGGAAGCTAAAAAAAGAAAAGAGCATCAGGAAGATCCATTTTCTTTAAGCTTTATGGTCCGACTCCCATCTGTCCGCAGAGCCGGGAAGCAGCGGCCCGCCCTGCACGGCAGCAGCAGACAGCTGCAGTCAGATTATTGCTTTTTCAATTACAAACCCGTTCGGCCGTTTTTCATCCAGATAATTAGTCAAATCTGCCGACTGTTACCAATTAAGTAGAAATACTAAAGGCCACCAAGATGTGCAATCAATCTATTTTAAGATTGCTCTGTTCTTCTGGGTAAATCCTGTCAGGCTCTGTGTGGCCAAACGCAGGACGGCTTCCTGCAAGGAGCGGCGCTGACTCTGTCTTCCTGCACGTGGACGTTCCCACTGCAGATATGATCCGAGTGATAGCTGTGTTTCAGGGCGATGCATCAAACAGGGAAACTGTTCACACGTTCTTACATTTTAGGATTATCCCATCAAATGACCAAAACATGACCTCAAAGCTGCGGGGTTGGTTTTTTCTCTGACTTTGCTGCATCCATGTGAGCCTATGCTAGAATTTAAAGACAATAAAAAGACCATGTGATCTATTTCATTCTCAGGCTCACTGCTGCTGCACTACAGTGCAGCGCAACTAACAGTTACAACCTAAAAGCAGACTAGAAGTTAAAGTTTACTAAGAATCATTTAAAACAGCCAACTTTGACCTTAAGTGGGCCGGACCAACGAAGCTGTGAAAAATCACAGACGCAGTTGTGGTCGTTGCCCAGACCGTCCTGTGATCATAAAACAAAAAGGTTTGATTCCCGTACCTGTGGCTGCAGAAGTGTGAGGAAACCTGGGCGTCCTCGGCTCACCTGCTCTCTGCAGACACTTTCCTGCTGAGTTTATCTGCAGTTTAAGGTCAGACTGAAAAAGGCATTAAGATATTTTTTATAAATTGTGGTTGTGATTAAAGCAGAACCATCCAGCGCACGCTCACAGGTGTCAGCTCCACCCCTCTGGCCTCAAAATACGATGGTTGTGGTAGAAACGCTCCAGCCGAGGCTTCACTGACTGGACTGAAGCAAATATTTGTTAACAACTCGGCAACCTGTATGAGAAATTTTTCATCAGTTATTTTTGCCACAAGTGTGAATTCATGTGAATATTGCCGTCTGGAATTTGTCACATGAACGCTCCGATTATCCGTCTGCTTTCCAACTTTGTGTTTTTCCAACTTCACAAACTGTTTTCCTGTTTTGGTTTTACTTCCTGCTTTCCGTTTCCGCCCTCTGGGACAGTCTGCACCTGTAGCTGATTGCTTTCACCTGTGTCTTCTTCCCAAACATTATCCTGTCATGTCCCATTTTTGTTGGATTGTCTGTGTGTGCTCCACTTTGTTTCCACCGGCTGTAATTCATGCGGTCCTTGTCTTCCTCCGGAGTCTTCCTGCTTCCTGCTGGTTCGGGTTTCCGTGCTCAGTTCTTGTTTTTTGGTGTCATTTTTGTGTCTTAACTTCCAGTTAATCAGAACAGTGTTGGTGTGAGTCTAGATTGAAGTAAATGTTGCTCCAAAGCCTGGATCTATTAATCAGCATTAATGGTGCCTATACAGACGTAAAAGTCTGCTGCATCTCCTGGCTGTTGAACAGCGAAGGGACCTCCGGGGAAGGAAAGTGTGCAGGTACACAGTGTCCTCTTATTATTGCTTCTTCTCACTTACTGTCTCCTCAGCCCAAACTTGCAGGTTTATGTATTTTATTGTATATTTTTAGAACTGGATGCGTGCGGGACCTGACTGATTAACATTCAGCACTGACGCCTGCTTCTGCTTTCAGATGAGCTCCTCAGCTTTTCTGCAAAGAAAAGTAAAAATCTGAGACGAGTCAGCAGATTCAGCGTCAGCGTGTGCCGGGAATCTCAGATCAGACCGCAGGAAGCGACAGAGGCTACAGAGCAGAAACTGTGTCGCATACGTACGTTCATTTGTTAAACACCTGAAGCCCCCCCGACTGTCCTAAAATCTTCAGTGTTTTTAAATCGACCTTTGAGTTGATGATGTCACAGCTCCGCAGCACTGAGTGTGTTCAAAGGCTCAGACTGAGCTGTTTGCTGTACCTCTGCATCCATCCAGCTTCACAAGAACCGACCAATCGTAGAGCGTCAGTCAGACCTGAGTGATCGCCCCGTGGCTCACACCTGAGCTCAGGGTCACAGTGTTGATTTTTACAGTCATTATTTTGTGCAGTTCAGCCAGCCAATGACAGGAAAACGTGCCACTTTATTTCTGTATTTCAGACGACAACGACCTCTGACCTGTGACGGATCGTGATGAGCATCACAGCTTTCTGTTTTCTTCATTTCTTCTAAATTAAATTTAAAACCACAGTAGCCCTCTGCTGGTAAATGGAAACAACACATTTTTCTCACACAGGAAGTCAATAATCCCAAAAACAGGAGCGTTCTGCTGATACATGCTCATTGATCAGTTAAGGATTTATGACAGGAAGTCATGGCGCCTGTTTTAGGACCTGAATGCCAGCAGAAACCTTCGTGTGTAGAAGAAGCATCTGGCTGTGATGGCTGAAGGTGACGCCATCAGGAAGCTGCTGCTCTGCAGATGCTCGCTTCACGCCTCAAATTAAAATGGCAGATGCTGTAAAGCAGCTCGTGGTGCTGTAACGTCCCAAAGACTCAGAAAGGTATTTTACTGCAACAGAAACCTGTAAAAAAATCTACAAATGAAACTATATTTATTGCCTTGACCCTTTTTATTAGAGGAAAAAAATGAGCACAGATGACCTGTTCACAGAGCTTCATTTGTTCTGGACTATCTCAGGAGCGCCCCCTGTGAAGCATGGAGGTGTTTTCATCATGTGACCTTTGACCCTTTCAGTGATGCTCCGCTGGGAGTCCTGCTGCAGCCAAGTGAGTCTGTGATTTTGAAGTTTGGTGAACACTCCGTGGTCAGTAACATCTTCACACACAGTCCCTGTTCTCTTCTGTTCGCGTCTAAGATCCGATTATTAGGAAGCGTTACAGGAAATGAGCGTGTTTAATGTGATGAGTGTAGCAGTCACAAAGGAGAGGCACCCAAATCCAGGACACATGGAAGCAGAGTAAAATCCGAAAGGCCTGGGACGTCCACACACGGGCAGTCAGCGAAGAGAAGTCCAACACAAACCCAGCATGCATAAATACCTTCACACACCAGCAAATGTTTCAAGCGTTAAAAATATTTTTCAGATTCGCCCGTTTGTAATGCAGCCGTTCACACTGACTGCATCATTTCACAGGACAAATTTGCGGCGCTTATTTTTTTCAGATAAGTTCGATTTTTCTGAAGCTAATAAACAGCTACATGCTGCTCCGGGTCAGTCGACACTGAAATTATTTCTCTGCTCAAACTGTCCCACTGACATCCTGAAATATGTGTGAAAGTGGTCGTGATGCAGGTTCATCTCCGGGATCAAACCACGAGACTGTCCCTGTTGCTGCTTCTCAGGAGAGTTGAATGAACCCAGAATCTCTGAGATGTGGGATGTTCTAGTCTGCAGTGGTCCAAGGATGGAACCAGTGACGGGATCGTGGGCAGCCAAGCGGCCCGTGTGATCCAATCCAAAATTTTCAGAAACAGTTATTGCAGTTCTGATAGAAAGGTGTCACACAGTGGATCACAGTTTGCTGTGTATGGGGCTGACCAGTCAGGGTGCCTACGCTGACCCCTGCCAACGATGGGCACCAGAACTGGGCCATGGAGGAATGGAAGAAGGTGGTCTGTTGTGATGAATCACATTTTCTTTTACATGACATCGATTGCAGGGTGCATGTGCATCGCTTACCTGGGGAACACCTGGCACCAGGATGCACCAGGAAGAAGACAAGCCGGCAGAGGCGGTGTGATCCTTTGAGCAATGTTCTGCTGGGAAACCTTGGGTCCATCCACCCATGAGGATGTTACTTTAACACATACCACCTACCTAAGCACTGTTGCAGACCATCTTGCTCAGCAGGATAATGCTCCCTGCCATGAAGGAAAAATGGTTCAGGAATGATTTGAGGAGCACAACAATGAGTTTGAGGTGTTGACTTGGCCTCCAAACTCCTCAGATCTCAATCGAGCATCTGTGGGATGTGCTGGACAAACAGGTCCGATCCACGCAGGCCCCACCTCACAGCTTACAGGACTTAAAGGATCTGCTGCTAACCACAGCACACCTTCAGCCACACACCACCTTGGGGTGGCTGTAGCTCAGGAGGTAGATGAGGTCACCTACTGGGCAGGATACTGAACCCCAAGTTGCTCTCCAACGCAAGTGTTGGAGTGTGAATGTTAGATAATAAAAAGCACTTAACTTAGTCAATCATGGAAGTGAATGGGGTATATAAGAACTAGTCCGTTTACCATTTCAGGGGTCTAGTGGAGTCCATCCCTCGGTGGGTCAGGGCTGCAAAAGGGGGACAATACAACACTGGGCAGGTGGTCATAACATTATGCTTGGTTGGTGTGTATACAAGAGGAAATGAGTGAGGACCTAAACACACCTGCAACTGGTTAAGGGTAACGAGACAGGGAAACAGAACAAGGAACAAGACACGGAAGACTAACAGTTACCAAAATAAAACAGGAAGTAAGACAACTAAACGGGGAACAAGATTAATGTGATGAGGACAGAGGGAGGCGGGGAGCACTGAAAGACAAAAGATGACACAGAGATGAGACGGGAGGAAGAGAACAACAACACACAAACACACAGAAGCACAAATCAGAGACCGCCTAAAATACAAGACTTAAATACGCTGAATGGAAACGAGCCGCGAGGAAAACAATACAATAAACATATAAACAACAGTAAATCAAAAGACACAAAGAAGAGAACTTAAATATAAATCACTTAAGGAAAGGATCACGAATTGAAAATGTTGAACTCCGGCTGTTTGTTCTGTGTTGGTGGAAAAAAGGTCAATTCTATTTTTTTGTTGTAGTTTGACACAAACTTGTTTTTGGCTTCGCTTCAGCATCAGCGAGCTGTTTGTGCTCCTCTGTGTGGTTGTCTTGTGAACACTGTCATCAGTTTTGTGGTATTTTGGTGTGTGTGTTCCAGCTGATTTCAGCCACTTTCTGATGTGTGTGTGTCTTTTTGAGTATCACTCGGCTGGTTCTGCATGTCTTCAGGGTAATTTTGTGTGGTCTGTGAGTCACTTTGATGATTTTGTTTTTAGTCAGTTTGCAGCTTTTTTGCTTTAATTGTGGTTAATTTGCATCTTTTTGTAGTCATTTTTGTCTCCTTGTGGGTTTTTATGCTCTTTGGTACTTTTGCGTCACTTTGTAATTGATTTTTTTCGTCACCTCGTGGTCTCTGAGTCCTTTTGCTGTCTCTCTTTGCTTGTTTTCTCTGTCTTTGCAGTCTTTTATCTGAGCTTTTGGACTTTCAAACATCAAATATGGTCAGTCGCTTCTGAGGCCTCCTACCCTGAGCCACGAGGAGACCCACGTCCACAGATGCTGACGTGCTGTTGCAGCTACAGTTGAAATTTGTGGATTTTAGCGGATTTTCATTCTGGTTTTGTTGACATTTTATCAAATATCCAAGTTTTAGATGCATTAAAAACAAAAATCTGGTTTCCAGGGTTTATTTAAAGAATCTAAAGTCATGTTTCCGGTGTTTTTTTTAACCCTTTGCGGAGTAGAAGCTTCATCTTTATGTAACTCTGTTTTTCTGTTTTTCCTCCCAAATAAACCACCAGGCGCGTGCACGTGTGCCTGACCGTGCAGAGTGTGGCGCGCGCGTCCGCCTACACCTGCCTGTGTTTACATTTGTGTTTTCCTCCTGGATGTATAAAGGTGTATGCTCTCTTCCTGCGAGCGCGTGCGTGTATGCATGCATGGATATGTGAGTGCGCGCGCGCGCTCGTCGCGTCTGCGTTGCCGCTGCTGAAAGCCTCACCCCCCCTCCCTCCCTCCATCTCTGTCTCTCTTCTTCCTCCCTGCTGCTTCTCCTCCGCTTCAGTTTCAGTATCGACCTCCTTCGCGCAGCATCTCAGCTCTTCATCCTTCGTCTCCACCCTCCTTCTCTTCCTCTTCCTTCGCTGCCGCCGCCGCCTCAGTGCCGCTTCCTCTGCAGGTGGATGGAGGCTGGGAGCCCCGGAGACAGAAGCCATGCCCGGGTTGCGCTGCCGGTAGGGCTCGGTGCGGCGGCTCGGAGCTGTTGTTGCTTTCATAGGTGTCCCTTTGATTTGCTGTGTGTGTGGCATGGCATAGCTTCTGCCTTTGTCTATCCTGTGTGTGTGTGTGTGTGTGTGTGTGTGTGTGTGTTGTTTTTAATGGGGGAGTACAGCGCTGTTTGGGAAGTGGGCAATTGTTGCTTTATTCTAAATGAATGAATTGATTGGCTCCAGGCTCGCCTGACATCAGGTGTGTTTTCGCGCTAAATCGAGCCCACATTCTTCTTAAAAACGAGCTTTTTTTGCGCAATAGTGAGTTTATGTTCCACTTTGTGGCGGCCTCACCTCACGTACTGCGTCTCTGTGATGTTCTCGTTGGCGATCTGGTGCATTTTATGAGCAATTTTTACGCACAATTCTTCATATTTTTTCTCGGATTTCTGCGCTCAAACTGTACCAAATGCCGATGCTCTCCTAAAATCAGACATGTAACACTCCATTTCTGTTTCTCTTCTCTCCATCACTCCTCCTTTTCTCCCGTTCTCCAGTCAAACTGCTGAGCACCTCCCTTTGCGCCGGGGACCACATCCTTAAATGACCCGAGGCTGAGGAAGGGGGGTGTCTCCGGATCCAGCGCCCGGATCATGGCATGCTGCCCACACCGGGCATCCAGCACTGACCATGGGGCTCCGGTCCAGGACCGTCGTTAGCGGGTCGGAGGAGCAGAAGAAGCCCTCCGGCGCTCCTCCCGGGGACTTATTGGACCAAAGCACCGCAGGAGCGGACAAGGATGGCGCCCTGCTGCTGGTGGCTCCGGGCCGGGACGATTACAAGCGGAGCTCTCAGGGCATCGGCATCGGGCTGCTTGCCAAGACCCCCCTGAACTACACCCGGCCGGTCAAGAGGAATAACATCCGCAAGAGGAAGATCCAGAACCTGATCTACGATGCGCTGGAGAGGCCGAGAGGATGGGCGCTGCTCTACCACGCGTTCGTGTGAGTACGCAAAGCAGATTCAGAGAGCAGAGAGAGCCTCCGCTCCGCTCTCACTGTGTTGCAGCAATTTTCAGACCATTAATGAAGCTGGTGTGGAGCTCAGTGAGGCTTTAACCCAATATTGCTGTTGGAAATTAATAGTTTCCTCCTGTATGTCAGTGTGACTGCTGGTTATGTAAGCTCTGCAGGGCATCAGCTCCTGGACTCTTTCCTGATATTTCACTGGTGTGTGTGTGTGTGTGTGTGTGTGTGTGTGTGTGTGTGTGTGTGTGTGTGTGTGTGTGTGAGGGAGGTTTCACCTGTGCAGGTATTTGGTTGGGTGCTGGAAATGGGTTGATGGGTTTATATGTGGATAAAATTGTGAAGCCACTTAAACCCACCAGAGTTATGTAAGTGGAGCTCCAGCAGATGGCTGCTGGTGTGGTGCTGAAGTGTGTTACCAAACCCTCCGCTCAGAGGGGAAGTTGGTCCTGTATTTATGTCTTTATGCGAACTGAAGGTTTCCTCTGAGTGCTGGAGGGGGACACATTAAGTGGTGGTCTGACCACGAGGCACCTCATTTCCTGTATAGTGGTAGACTTTTCTGCACCACTTATAATCACATAATCAATTATTTTGGTCAATATTCAAATCACATTCATTCTGGCAGGGAAGTAATGTAAATGGGAATAATAAATGGGCCAAAGTAAAGGAAAAAGATCTCTTCTTTTAATGAACTTTTCTTTGTGATTGAAATTAAAATCACAGTCCGGCTAATTTGGACGTTTTCGGCATCTGATTTATGATGGAAATGTTTTAATATTAAGTAAAGAAAAACACAAAAAATGAGGCACCCGGTGATACATCAGCACTGAATGCAAAGTGTGGTGAAGCTCTGAGGAATTCTGCATCACTTTAAAATAATTATTCCCACCCTTTAAAGGTGCTGTATGCAGGTATTTTATTTTGAAAGCTCAGTTTGTACTGAAGTGAAACCAGAAGCTGAGAGAGTCGCGTGTTTGTGATCGATCCAGGCTGCAGCTCCCGATGCTCACGGCCTCCTGTTGAATCTCTGAGACTCGTGTGTTCATTTATCCGTGCTTTGAAGAATTCCCATCATTTATTTGTTCAGAGTCACAGAAAGGTTTTTTGTGAGATTTGAAACTGATTCATTTTCTTCATGTCTGAAGCAGATGCTCTGTCACCCTGAGAACCAAGAGAAAGTGAAAGCTGCTGCATGTGAACTTTTTCTGTGATCTTTACCAAAACTAAGCAAGTAGCTTCATTTTCTAACCATAATCAACTGGTTTTATTGTCTAAATAATAACCAGATCACTTTTAATGATGATCAATAACAGATCAATCAATAACACAAATCTGTCCCGAGAGAGAGTCAAATTGTCGTCTCTGGTGTGAGCGGCGAAATGATTTGGTTTGATTTGTTTGGGCCTTTAACCTGGAAAATGCTCTGTTTGTGGACACGGAGACGTGTTAACATCAGTGTTTGCAAAGGGAT
Organism: Archocentrus centrarchus; assembly: GCF_007364275.1. Lineage (NCBI taxonomy): Eukaryota > Metazoa > Chordata > Actinopteri > Cichliformes > Cichlidae > Archocentrus > Archocentrus centrarchus. Next base: position 33,198,390 of record NC_044362.1, on the reverse strand, counting down.
TCCTGGTCTTGGTCAGTGGGATGTTTATGGAAAAGCAGCAGCTCTGGGAAGCAGACAGGAAGCCTCTGGATGAAGCTCCTCCTCATCACTCTTTGGTAAACGGATAATCAGCTCTGTCCCACTTTGGCAAAGGCGCCAAAATGTCAGCATTTTGGCGCCTTTTCTTTGTCCCCCTGGACTTCATTATGTTAAAAAAGCAGTTCTCCTCCTCCCGCTGTGACAGTCGCCTTTAATTTTTAAAGGACTTTGAGCAGTTTGGGCTCAAAGTGCTGCTGTGGGAGGAGTCTGACTCCCAGAGGTGTCCGTGGATTCAAATCTTGGCCTGCTGCACCCTTAATGTTGTTCCTGCTGAGTCAGTGCACTCATGCGTTTACTCTTCTTTCCTCTGCTGTGTTACTGGCTGCAGGTGTGAGGACAGAGTTTGTGACTCTGGCTGATTTCGGGCTGCTTTCCTGTCTTTTACACTTGTGTAATCAGTTATTTCCCCTAATAATAAACGTGTCTCTGCACCTTCAAAACGTGTCGCTGGTTTTTGTGTTTTGGGATCATTTTTAGGAATCGAGCCCTTCTCGGGTAAACTTTATCTCAGTGGCTCAAATTATGTTTGGTTTTCAGACTTTCTGCAGAAAGAAGCGTCCTGATGTTAGATCTCCTCCTCCTCCTCTCAGAGGAGAGGAAGAGGAGCTGCAGACTCAGATCACAGCCCTGAGTGTGCGTTTGTGTGTGGCTGCGATGATCTGTCGCTCGTGTGAGCTCCTAACTCAGCATTATGCATTCTTCCTCACACTAAGTTAAGAAACCTGAGAAAGATGAAGCTCGCGGTGATTTCTCGTCTCCTCTGAGCCTGTTTTTAAGCATCTTTTTGGATGAAAATGGATCTCAGTGCTGAACAGTAACAAAGATTTTATTTTGATCATCAGACAGACGGCAGCTTTATGAGCTGTTGGTGCTTTTGAATCCATTGTTGGGGTTTCATCACGCGGCTGTGCTGATCCTGGTTTTAAAGCAGGCTGAAGCAAACTCGTGTGCTGACCGGGTACCGGCACCGTTCCCTCTCCCGGTGCACGAGGCTGCTCGCTGCTCATTTGGAAGTGTTTTCATTAACTTTGGCCCTCTGGCTCAGAACGCGCTGCACTGTTTGAATCTTACTGTGCTGCAGTTTGTTCCTTCATGACAGAGAATATGTAATTTCTCCACCACAGCTCATGTTGTTTAGTCTGAAGTCATCAAAAAATAACCATAAAGCAGATTTCTTCTGATTTTCGTGTTTTTTATGCAGTAAAAATCTGCTGGTCAGCGATGAATCCAGTCAGACTGTGATTGAATCCAGAAGCTGATGTTGTGTCATGAAGCAGTAATTAATATTCTGCATTTCTCGGAGCTGTTGACCTTTCTGGCTCCGTGTTTGGACACACTTCAGCTCGAACGCTGACATTTTGGCGTCTTTGCTTTGTGAAGCTGCCAGAACGACACACGATAGCAGCTCCAGGAAAACAGCTTTTGTTTGTTTCTGTCCTGCAGCTCGCACATCTCAGGATTCACCAAACAAGAGTTTTTATTTAGCAGCCAGAGGTGCAAACTCAGCAGCAGCAGCCACAAACAACAAGAAACCACCGGCTGGTTTCTTCTTCCTATTGTGAATTCAGCCAACATTACCTGATGGATCAGGGAAGCAATGACTCATGTTCTCATTGATTCTTGTAACAGATGTGAATTTTTTAAAATATTTCAGACAATTATTAGCATTTGAGGCTAAAATAATCGCTAAAAATTCTTAAATATGAGATTCTTTAGCATTTTCTGCTGGTTCTCAGGGTGCACGTTGCCCTCACTGAACAATATAAAACAATATTTAATTCTTGCTGACTTTGTGTTGCATGCTATCTCGTATTAAAACTGGTTCACAGTCTGAAGTTGAACTTGCTCTTGTGTGGTTGGACAGATGGTCCTGGCTGAAGGATGGAGGAGGTCCGGCCTGAGAGTCTGAACTCGGGGCAAAAACTCATCTCCACAGTTTATGTTTGACACTCTGAGACGAGCCTGAAGAGACTGACTCACGGCGTGTCTCGCACTCAACTGGCAGCACGCGTGTTTTCCCAGCAACACGACATATGCATCTCCAACTATGGCGGCCCCATATGGGCATTGGTGTCAGAGCAGGAAGTGACACGTGACAAGGGGAAATGAAAAAGGGCCGCTTCACAGAGAGGAGTGTCTTTAGGAAAGGGAGCTCTGTGTTGGGTTTGGTGTGACAGGGAGTGGCGATTACACAAGTGTGGACTGAAAGAGTGTAAATCACAGTTTGTGTGTAAACTGACGTGTGTACTATAACCAGTTTAACCACTCATTAAAGGGGCAGTTTACTCAAATTAAATGCACACAAACTACATTTATCCTTTAAAAATTAACGAGTACATCTGCAGGTATTTTCGATTATTGTGTAACAATGTCTGTACTTTCAACAATCAGCTGTATCTCCAGTGACTCTTTCATCTTGCAGAGGATCTCCGTCTCCACCCTCTTGTACTCCAGCTGGTAGTCCTCGTTCTGCAATGCAGCCTTGTTGAGCTCAGCACATGAACCGGTTCTTGGCCCGGTACAGGTTCTGGTTCTGATTTTACATCTTGCAGCAAATTTCCAGAGCAGAAGACCTCAACGTAGGTCACCGAATGATGACGAGGCCACCAATGAAACTATTTCTCTATTCTCTAAACTATTTTACCCTGTTACTTAAAGAAGAAATGCACAAACATGAACATAACACGCATAAAAAACTGATGGATTGTATCCTTTGGCTTTACTGTGAGTCCCATGGTTACCAGTTTATGGTTTGGGGCTCCCAGTGGCCACCAGATCAATGCTGTGCTGCATTAATGTGGGGATCAGCTAAATTGTAATGTTAGCTTATTAAGTAATTTGAAAAATTCAAGATAGTTTATGAGCCAGATTAGCACCAGGAGTTAGCATAGGTTAGCTGACTTCATCCACTTAACACAGTATTTAGGAGCATTAGATAGCTAGCAATTTAACAACTTTAGCAGGCAAACTAGCATTAGCTGTCAAACACCAAATGCTGAGCGTACAGTGTATCTCCGTTTGGATATTTTAGTACACCTCTATGTAGTACTCTATGAAGATTACATACAGTCCTGTGGAAAACTGAGTACACCTCATGATTCAGTACTTTGTAGAAATACCTATAGCAGCAACTACTTGAAGTACTCATTTTCTGTAAGAGTTTATGGGTCTCTTTACAGCGTTGCTTCAGTTCATTTTGATTTGCAGGCATTTGTTTATGCACGGCTTTCTTAGGGTCCCGCCACAGTCAGGTTGGACTGGACTTTGACTCGACTATTGCAGCATTTTGATTCTTTTCTTTTTTAGTCATTCTGTTGTAGATTTGCTGCTGTGTTTGGGATCACTGGCCTGCTGTACGATCCAGTTTCAGCCAAGCTTTAGCTCTCAGACAGATGTCTAACATTTGACTCTAGAATTCTTTGGTATACAGAGGAGTTTATGGTCGACTCCATGACTGCAAGGTTCCAAATCACCCCATACCGTGTTGACAGCTGGTCTGAGGTGTTTGATTCCTTCCAAATGTGGTGCTGTGCATTATGGATAAACATCTCTGCTTTGGTCTTGTCTGTCCAAAAGACATTGCTCCAGAGATCTTGTGGTTTGTTCAGATGCAACTTTGCAAACCTAAACCATGCATGTTCAGTCTTTTTCTAATTGTGCTCTCATGAACTTTAACATTTAACATGCTAGCTGAGGCCTGCAGACTCTGACGTGTAGCTCTTGGGTTTTTGCTGTTTTTTTGTATCATTGCATAGTCTGACCTTGGGGTGAAGTTACTGGGACGTCCACTCCTGGGAAGATTGTGGTTCTGTGTTAACAGACACCTGAAATGCTCCAGAGCAACTAACTGCCAAAATTTCTGCTTTTATAGAAACGGCTGTATGTGCTGAAGTGCAATTAATCAAGTGTACTTGATTAGCAGTATCTGGCTGCTACTTACCCTTAATTCCTATGGAAGCAGTAAGGGTGTACTTAGTTTTTCACAGGACTGTATGCAAAAGTGAGTATGGAACCATCGAACAAAGGTCACGAGTAGCCTAAAATACTATCTTAATCCACATCAGTTTTTGTTGTCCTCCTTTGAAGGTTTTGCTGGATGTCGGCCATTTGTTGGCGTCATTGATCGGTCTTGTTTTCTCAGGTATTAGCTGCTGTTTACTGTTGGTGCAGAGACAGTATATAAGATGGAAGCCAGCACCTTAAACCTGCATTCTTTTTAAAGGCCACCAGGGGGCAATAACTGTGGTTGCAAAAAGATTTATTTTCCTATTGAAGTCTATTGAAAACGGCCTTCAGCCCCTCTGTAAACGCTTTCCTGATGAGTTTATGATCTTAATCACTCAGTTCAGGTCATATTGACTAAAACACGAGGTCCACTTTGTAATTGTAATTCTGAGAGTCAGAAAGGAGGATTATCCAGGATAAACTCTTTGGTTAAACCACCCCTCACTCGTCATACCTGACTGTCAAAATACCAAAATGATGATGGTGAAATGCTCATCTGGAGGATTTCACGAACCAGTGGTTGATGTCACTGCAGCTACGCCCATGGGGAGGATATGAACGGCAATGAGGCAACCAACATAATAATTTAATATGAAAATATAACAGATGTCGACCAGCTGCCGGTAAAAAGCTCTGCTACAGCTCATTGGGTGTTAAGTGTCTTGCTCAAGGGCACTTCAGCTGTTCGTGCTGACAGCAGAGGAAGCATTACTCACACACTTCACCCACAGATTCTGATGCATAGGCATCACTTCAGCGTGACACATGTATAGGAAAGTGGGACGTGGATTAAAGAGCAGAAACAGATGGGTGGACAGCGATAAAGAGAGAAAAACACAGAAACATGAAGAGGTGGAGAGTCTGATTCGCTGTCAGAAAACCACAGAAACACTCAAATGTGAGATTGCAGCTACCTGCTTGAGAAGGTTTACAGGCTGGGACAACAGCATTACACACCTACAGCTACAGTCATGTATAACATGTTAAACATGGCTGACTGACGAGAGAGAAACCAGTCCAAAACTGAGTCTAAAACTAGTTCTTTAACTAAATCTGAGAACAGGTCTGAAAAGTTTCCAAAAAATCTTACCAAGTTTGAAACCAAATCTAGCTAAGTCCAAACCCAAGTCTAAACAAGGTCTGAAATTAAGTTCAAAACAAGTCTATGGCAAGTTTGAGACCAGTCTAAAATAAACCTGAAACAAGCCTTAACCGAGGCTTAAATTGTTCCCCAGTTCAAAACAAGACAGAGCTAACTTTGAAACCAGTCCCAAATCAGGTCCAAAAACCAGTTCTGAAACCAATTCTGAGAACAAGTATGAAAAGTTTTGAAACAAAGTCTAAATCTTAACTGAAGTTTGAAACCACCCCACAATCAAGTATGAAACCAGACCTAGGTAAATCCAAACCCAAATCTAAACCAGGTGTGAAACTAAATTCAAAACAAGTCTAAGGCACGTTTGAAACCAGGATAAAATAAGCCTGAAACAAGAAATAATATAAACTTGAAATAAAGGTTCAAACTAATCTAAGCCAGTCTGAAATCAAGTTTTAAAAATAAGTGAAAATCAGATTTGAAGGGTTTGAAACCACATTTGAAACAAGTCTAAACCAAGTTTATAACCAGACAAACCCAAATCCAAAACCAAGTCTGAATCAAAGTTTGAACGTTGGTTTGAAATAAGTCTAAACCGAGTTTGAAACCAGACTAAATCCAGTGGGATGGTGGTGAGGAAGTTATAAACCAAGTCAGTTCCTTGAAACCTGTTTGCACTGGAGATGTTTTACAGACAGATATTGATCTGTTTTCAGTTATTAATAACTGAGAACTAATCATGGTTCGTTGAATATAATGTCTAAACTTTGGTGCTTCACTTTGCATGAGCTTAAGGTGAAATTATGTATTAAATGTGAACATAACTGGGACTCTGGTCCTGTTTAAGCCTTCTGGAGGCGATGCTGTGAGCAAAGGTTGCAGTATAAAACTGCAGCTTCCATCACAGCCATGAAGTGCTGTAATACCCAAAATTTGGTTTCCATAACAACACAGTAGAGAGAGTGAAATCAGATCCAGAGTGGAGGCTGAGAGTCGGGGAGAGCGAGCATGTGTGAAAGCAGAGAAAGAGAGCGAGGAAAACACGAGATGTTTGACATCAGCAGTTTTGGTGGCAGATCGGTGGTGATCTTTGGCCTCAAACGACGAGCCTGACAGGAGGCCTCCTTCCCACAATGCACTGCTGTATAAATGCAATCTTTCTGTTTGATTCCCCATGCAGTGCTCTCTATTCCTTCACTTCTCCTGAATGTTGATGTATTTTTCTTTTACTAGAAAAGCAACAGCAGCAGCAGTGTCTGTGGGTGTAAATCATCTCCTTCAGATGAAAACCTTGTGGTGTCAGTGTTGGTGATTTTCATGCTTTCAGATCGCTTTGAAGGATTACACGCTCCTCTGCAGGTGGAGGCCATCCTCCAGCCCTCCAGCTCTTAAAACTCTTTGAAAACCATGTAGATTAAAGTTAAACATGCTGAAACGAGGCTGCGGGTCTGACTGCTGCAGTTTAAACCGGGATGATGGACATGCTCAAAGAAGTTTTTAACATATTCTGAGTACCTGCGGGCTGCTTTTTCTGCTCCAACTCATCCCAAACCATCTCATGTGGTTTTAGGTTAGCTGACCTGATACTGCACCATCACCCTGCTTCATAGTCTAACAGCACTCAAAGAGCTGAAAAATCACTGATGGTCACATTAAACTCAACCCAGACGGGATGTTGTGGTACCAGTGCTTATGGGTTACCATGCGACCATTCTACCACACAGATACTGATTTTATGGCAAAAGTGACACGTCACATGAATGCTTGTATGCACATTTGAAGCAAGTCTGAAACTAGGTTTAATCATGTCTGAAACAAGACTCAAAACTAGACTGAGACTAGGTTCAAAACTAGTCTGAATCTAGGTTCAAAACTAGTCTGAATCTAGGTTCAATACTAGTCTGAATCTAGGTTCAATACTTGTCTGAATCTAGGTTCAATACTTGCCTGAATCTAGGTTCAATACTAGTCTGAATCTAGGTTCAATACTTGCCTGAATCTAGGTTCAATACTTGCCTGAATCTAGGTTCAATACTTGCCTGAATCTAGGTTCAATACTTGCCTGAATCTAGGTTCAATACTTGTCTGAATCTAGGTTCAATACTTGTCTGAATCTAGTTTCAATACTTGTCTGAATCTAGGTTCAATACTAGCCTGAATCCAGGTTCAATACTAGCCTGAATCTAGGTTCAATACTTGCCTGAATCCAGGTTCAATACTTGTCTGAATCTAGTTTCAATACTTGTCTGAATCTAGGTTCAATACTAGCCTGAATCTAGGTTCAATACTTGCCTGAATCTAGGTTCAATACTTGTCTGAATCTAGGTTCAATACTTGCCTGAATCTAGGTTCAATACTTGCCTGAATCTAGGTTCAATACTTGCCTGAATCTAGGTTCAATACTATTCTGAATCTAGGTTCAATACTTGTCTGAATCTAGGTCAATACTTGCCTGAATCTAGGTTCAATACTATTCTGAATCTAGGTTCAATACTAGCCTGAATCTAGGTTCAATACTTGTCTGAATCTAGGTTCAATACTAGTCTGAATCTAGGTTCAATACTTGCCTGAATCTAGGTTCAATACTTGCCTGAATCTAGGTTCAATACTATTCTGAATCTAGGTTCAATACTAGCCTGAATCCAGGTTCAATACTTGCCTGAATCTAGGTTCAATACTAGTCTGAATCTAGGTTCAATACTTGCCTGAATCTAGGTTCAATACTGGCCTGAATCCAGGTCAATACTTGTCTGAATCTAGGTTCAATACTTGCCTGAATCTAGGTTCAATACTAGTCTGAATCTAGGTTCAATACTTGCCTGAATCTAGGTTCAATACTAGTCTGAATCTAGGTTCAATACTTGCCTGAATCTAGGTTCAATACTTGCCTGAATCTAGGTTCAATACTTGTCTGAATCTAGGTTCAATACTTGCCTGAATCTAGTTCAATACTAGTCTGAATCTAGGTTCAATACTTGCCTGAATCTAGGTTCAATACTTGCCTGAATCTAGGTTCAATACTAGTCTGAATCTAGGTTCAATACTTGCCTGAATCTAGGTTCAATACTGGCCTGAATCCAGGTTCAATACTTGTCTGAATCTAGGTTCAATACTTGCCTGAATCTAGGTTCAATACTAGTCTGAATCTAGGTTCAATACTTGCCTGAATCTAGGTTCAATACTAGTCTGAATCTAGGTTCAATACTTGCCTGAATCTAGGTTCAATACTTGCCTGAATCTAGGTTCAATACTTGTCTGAATCTAGGTTCAATACTTGCCTGAATCTAGGTTCAATACTAGTCTGAATCTAGGTTCAATACTTGCCTGAATCTAGGTTCAATACTTGTCTGAATCTAGGTTCAATACTTGCCTGAATCGAGGTTCAATACTTGCCTGAATCTAGGTTCAATACTTGCCTGAATCCAGGTTCAATACTTGTCTGAATCTAGGTTCAATACTTGCCTGAATCCAGGTTCAATACTTGTCTGAATCTAGGTTCAATACTTGCCTGAATCTAGGTTCAATACTTGCCTGAATCTAGGTTCAATACTTGCCTGAATCCAGGTTCAATACTTGACTGAATCTAGGTTCAATACTTGCCTGAATCTAGGTTCAATACTATTCTGAATCTAGGTTCAATACTGGCCTGAATCCAGGTTCAATACTTGTCTGAATCTAGGTTCAATACTTGCCTGAATCTAGGTTCAATACTAGTCTGAATCTAGGTTCAATACTTGCCTGAATCTAGGTTCAATACTAGTCTGAATCTAGGTTCAATACTTGACTGAATCCAGGTTCAATACTTGTCTGAATCTAGTTTCAATACTTGTCTGAATCTAGTTTCAATACTTGTCTGAATCTAGGTTCAATACTAGCCTGAATCTAGGTTCAATACTTGTCTGAATCTAGGTTCAATACTTGCCTGAATCTAGGTTCAATACTTGCCTGAATCTAGGTTCAATACTTGTCTGAATCTAGGTTCAATACTTGCCTGAATCTAGGTTCAATACTTTTCTGAATCTAGGTTCAATACTTGCCTGAATCTAGGTTCAATACTTGCCTGAATCTAGGTTCAATACTTGTCTGAATCTAGGTTCAATACTTGCCTGAATCTAGGTTCAATACTATTCTGAATCTAGGTTCAATACTATTCTGAATCTAGGTTCAATACTTGCCTGAATCTAGGTTCAATACTATTCTGAATCTAGGTTCAATACTTGCCTGAATCTAGGTTCAATACTATTCTGAATCTAGGTTCAATACTATTCTGAATCTAGGTTCAATACTAGCCTGAATCCAGGTTCAATGCTAGCCTGAATCCAGGTTCAATGCTAGCCTGAATCTAGGTTCAATACTTGTCTGAATCTAGGTTCAATACTAGCCTGAATCTAGGTTCAATACTAGTCTGAATCCAGGTTCAATACTAGCCTGAATCCAGGTTCAATACTAGCCTGAATCCAGGTTCAATACTTGCCTGAATCTAGGTTCAATACTTGTCTGAATCTAGGTTCAATACTTGCCTGAATCTAGGTTCAATACTATTCTGAATCTAGGTTCAATACTTGCCTGAATCTAGGTTCAATACTTGCCTGAATCTAGGTTCAATACTTGTCTGAATCTAGGTTCAATACTTGCCTGAATCTAGGTTCAATACTATTCTGAATCTAGGTTCAATACTATTCTGAATCTAGGTTCAATACTATTCTGAATCTAGGTTCAATACTTGCCTGAATCTAGGTTCAATACTTGTCTGAATCTAGGTTCAATACTTGCCTGAATCTAGGTTCAATACTAGCCTGAATCTAGGTTCAATACTTGCCTGAATCTAGGTTCAATACTTGCCTGAATCTAGGTTCAATACTTGTCTGAATCTAGGTTCAATACTTGTCTGAATCTAGGTTCAATACTTGCCTGAATCTAGGTTCAATACTTGCCTGAATCTAGGTTCAATACTAGTCTGAATCTAGGTTCAATACTATTCTGAATCTAGGTTCAATACTTGCCTGAATCTAGGTTCAATACTATTCTGAATCTAGGTTCAATACTATTCTGAATCTAGGTTCAATACTTGCCTGAATCTAGGTTCAATACTATTCTGAATCTAGGTTCAATACTATTCTGAATCTAGGTTCAATACTAGCCTGAATCCAGGTTCAATGCTAGCCTGAATCTAGGTTCAATACTTGTCTGAATCTAGGTTCAATACTAGCCTGAATCTAGGTTCAATACTAGTCTGAATCTAGGTTCAATACTTGCCTGAATCTAGGTTCAATACTTGCCTGAATCTAGGTTCAATACTATTCTTAATCTAGGTTCAATACTAGCCTGAATCCAGGTTCAATACTAGCCTGAATCCAGGTTCAATGCTAGCCTGAATCTAGGTTCAATACTTGTCTGAATCTAGGTTCAATACTAGCCTGAATCTAGGTTCAATACTTGCCTGAATCCAGGTTCAATACTGGCCTGAATCCAGGTTCAATACTTGCCTGAATCCAGGTTCAATACTGGCCTGAATCCAGGTTCAATACTGGCCTGAATCCAGGTTCAATACTGGCCTGAATCTAGGTTCAATACTGGCCTGAATCCAGGTTCAATACTGGCCTGAATCCAGGTTCAATACTGGCCTGAATCCAGGTTCAATACTGGCCTGAATCTAGGTTCAATACTGGCCTGAATCTAGGTTCAATACTGGCCTGAATCTAGGTTCAATACTAGCCTGAATCCAGGTTCAATACTAGCCTGAATCCAGGTTCAATACTTGCCTGAATCCAGGTTCAATACTGGCCTGAATCCAGGTTCAATACTGGCCTGAATCCAGGTTCAATACTGGCCTGAATCTAGGTTCAATACTGGCCTGACTCCAGGTTCAATACTGGCCTGAATCCAGGTTCAATACTAGCCTGAATCCAGGTTCAATACTTGCCTGAATCCAGGTTCAATACTGGCCTGAATCCAGGTTCAATACTGGCCTGAATCCAGGTTCAATACTAGCCTGAATCTAGGTTCAATACTGGCCTGAATCCAGGTTCAATACTATCCTGAATCTAGGTTTCAATACTGGCCTGAATCCAGGTTCAATACTGGCCTGAATCTAGGTTCAATACTTGTCTGAATCCAGGTTCAATACTGGCCTGAATCTAGGTTCAATACTGGCCTGAATCCAGGTTCAATACTAGCCTGAATCTAGGTTCAATACTGGCCTGAATCCAGGTTCAATACTGGCCTGAATCTAGGTTCAATACTGGCCTGAATCCAGGTTCAAAAGTATCAAGCCTGAAACAAATCAAGTCTGAAACAAGGTTCAAATCAAGTCTCCTACACGTTCAACAAAAAGAACAATGAAAGTGAGGGTCCATATAATAACTTTCAGCATGGGAAGGCATCATAAAAGTGTTTTCAAGATAGTAAAGATTAATAATGCATCATATAATAAATACAGAGCTTAAAATGTAAATGGATGTATGGACTATAAATTCACTAGCTTGGCTGATTTGTGTCAAACTGAAACAAAAGGAAGCTGACGATTCATTGACGAGTTTCCAATTTCTTCTTAATCTTCTCTGATTTTTGCAGAATGTGCAAAAAACCTATTTTTACCCCGGCAGGAAACTGCTGTGCATAATTATCTGAAACCTCAGCAAATTACTGTCTGTATCCAGGCTGAACAAGATTAATGTCACACTTTATTGGCACATCTGTCTCTCCCGGTGCAGCCGTCGTCTTCGGTCCTTCGTCAGAACAAAACCTCATTTATAAGTAAAGATTTTCGCAGGCAGATCAGTCGTGTTGATAATTTCCAGAGATATGAGCTCCACTTCCTCTTTATTTCACGATGTGTGTCCTTTTTATTCTTAGTTTGAATTGTTTTGTCACTGCACAGTGAATGAAACGTCCTTGTAGTGGGAAAAGATTTCAGTCCAGCTCATCGTTAGTCTAATATCTTGTCGGTTGGGCTCTTGAGATGTAAGACAAAATCAAGTTCAGTTTAATAGAAATTTAGTTTTTTTCATGGCTTTTATTTTGGTCAGAGGTCTGTTTTCTGTGCAGGTCAGGTGTGCGCTTACCTGTGTAAGAGTTGGTCTTTTCTCAGAAGTCTTCACTTCCTGTGATTCCAACAGATTTGAAGATTGGTTAAAATCTTCCATTGAGGACCTTCAGGGCAGGTTGGTGGCAACCTGCTTATCCAACAGGTGGTTGTAATGAAGTCCACAGTGTGTGTTTTGCATGTTTATTTACAGCAAACAACAAGCGTGATTGGTGAAAAGATGTCACGTGATAGCAGCTGCATGAACACAGATGGAGGAATCGTACTTGACCATCCTGACAGGACAGCATGGGATACTTTTGTTTATATTTATATGGATACATTCAAACTTTAAAGCTGTTGGAGACACAGGAAGTTAAAACTAAAGAATAGACCAACCTGCAACAAACTCACACAGGTCACACTTTTCCTCATGCACAGAACTCTGGATCTTTTGTGTTGTCTCGACTCACCTGACCACAGCTTCCTCCACTGTATGCACTGCTGCCAACGGGTGGTGTAATTAACACACATCAGCCTGTTGTCGTTGATAACTGATCCAGCTTATTGAATCAGGATTGGGTCAATATTGGGTTGGTTATTTATAAAGATCCAGTGGTGATTTATTTCTCTGTAGGCTCCGCTCGTGGACGCTCGCTCTCACTCTTGTTGCTTTGGTTTGTTGTTTCAGCTTCATTATGATTTCACCTGTTTCACCCCAATGTTAAAGTCAGAAGCTGCTGTCCTCACTGTGGAGAAGACACTGGGAATCATTTGTTTATGCTGAAGGCAGCATCGGCCTCGACTTAAAAAAAAAAAAAAGGTTCAATACCTTTTTATAAAATAAAAATGCATCACCATCCATCTTCTTCTGCTTATCTCAGCTGTTACAGGGTGAGAGGCAGAGTACGCTCAGGTTGCTCGTCTGCCACTTGCACACAGCAACAGACAACATTCACGTTTATGGTCAGACTCTCCAATGAACCTAATCCCATGCATGTCTTTGGGAGGGAATCGGAATACCCGGATAGAACCCGCTCAGGTCCAGGGAGAACGTGCAAACTCTGCACAGAATCCAGGACCTCTACTTCCAGTAGAGGGCGATAGAGAACTGTGTCCGCCATCAGCCAAACTTTTGCAGACTCACAGAGATGTTGGAGTAACTAAAGGGTGGTGTCTCCAAACTTCATCCATGCTGTGTTGGCTCTCCTGCTGCTGATGTGAACATCGCAGAACCATGCAGGATGGATCGGCCATAGATTGGCTTGTTGTTACTGATATCTGATCCAGTTTGTTGAGTCCGGATTGGACTGATACTCGATCCAGATATCGGCTGCATATTAATTCCTAGTCTGTTCCTCACAGAGAGGACGACAGGTTATTAATTTAACCCTGCTGTCAAATCAGTAGATCAGCATGGATCTGAAGCCGGGGTATCGCTATGAAATCGAAATGGGAAAAAGTTGGATTGATGCGTCCCTGCATCAGCCGCCAAAAACTACCTGAATAGGAGTTTTGAAAAGATGGCGGTTTGAGTTAAAATATGGCCCCTTTTGCTTGTTACTGTGTGGCATCATCTGAAACATAAAGCAGCATCTCTTCTCTTTGAATCTCCTTTCATCACTGATGATGTTCTGAGTGTGCATCATTTCAAAGGTTTGGTTTGGACTCATGGGTTGAATTGCCTGCGACAGGCTGGCTACCTGTCCAGGTGTACCCTGCCTCTCACCCTATGACAGCTGGGACAGGCTGCAGCCCCCCCGCAACCTGAAAAGGATAAAGGGAAGAAAATGGATGGATGGATGGATGGATGGATGGATTAAATTGCCCCAGTCAGATGCTTGCAAGCTAGAACGGGTATAGTGGATCAGAGACTGTGCAGTTCATTAGTGGCGATGAGCGCTCATTAGCAATCAGTAACTCCAAATAGCAGCCAGAGCAGACTCCACAGGGTGATAGTGATTTAGTCATGGCAGACACATCAGATCAGTGCGAGGAGTTAATTGAGCTTCCAGCTAGACGGCTTCTTTTCAAAGCTCCTCTGCAGTTTTGGTGATTATCTTTAATGTTTGGCGCTGTGATCAAAGTGGATTTATGATCACTGTCAGGATTTGATAAAGCGTCAGCTGACAGTTTGATCTCACAGCTGCAGAAAAAGCTGCTTCCTTTATACAACCCTGTTTAGGCTTCAGGTTGCAGAAAGGCCTCGGCGGCTCTTGTTTCCTGCTCAGGTGACGGGTCTCTCTGAAATAAATGCGTTTAAGCTCACTTCCTGCATTCAGTCGGTCGCAGCCGTGACGCTTCGGTGAGAGCACATCAGTGGCTGAAAGGCTGCAGCCGCTCTTCAGGTGTATCAGATTGATTTCTCGTGTTCCTGCACGAGCAAATGCTGATGACTTTTTCCTGCAAAGCTGAACTGTCGTTATTTTCACTGATGTTTCCGTGCAGGTAGATGGAGCTGACACGAGGAACAGTGTAGCGATGTAGGCCCCCATCAGTGACTGTTGTAACACATTATAGCTTACACACTTACACATGCAGCCCATTTTCAGACTGTATATTTATTATACTGCGGTCTTCAGAAAGGTCAGAATTTCCAAACAGTTTATTTCATTGGTTTCTTTGGGAGCAGCCAAACTGAAGAGGTGGCAGTTTCAGACGTTCCTGATAAATCATCTGGACGTTGCAGGTTCCATTAAAAAGCACTTTAGTTGGAGTGATGTTTACTGTGAGATCTTTAGCAAAAACTGTGGAAAATACGAGTGTGTGGAGATTTAAAGGGTGAAAAAAGTCACTCATGGAGGAGATGAACTTTACTGTTCATCTCTGAGCAGGAAGTGAAACTCCTGAGATTATTGATCTTTTGACAGACCTGTAATATTTTACATGCTTGAGCTCTTGGACAAAAGTACAAGTACAGGAGGACACAGAAGGACCCTGCACGGGTTCTAACCCAGAACCCTCTCACTGTGAGACTACAGTTTTAACCACTAAGCCACCGTACTTGCTGTATCTTCTGGTCTCCTTTGTGGCATCATCAAACTACTGTTCAGAAAACACACGACCACCCGGCCGGCACTTTGCCCTGAGTCGCTCCATCACTGCTTCCTGTAGCGCTTTTCAAGCTGCCGCCGATCCTCGGCAAGGCCTTCCCCAAACAGCAGTCTCTGGGGTTGTGGTCCCAGAGACTGCTGTACTGGCACAAATAATTTGCACAGATTAAAATTGTTATATTTTTAATTTTTGTTTTGTTTTCATTATTGAATGCATACCTGCTGTAAGATAAATCCTACAGTTTGTCTGTGCATCCATTAAAATTAAGATTTTTTTGTATATAATGATGGAAATATGGAGGTGAGATGTTTCTGGCTGCAGGTAGGAGCCCAGAGCTGCAGAGTGATTACTGATGAGGACCAGTGAAGCTTTCTGTGAGCCTTCAGAGCTCATTATCATAAAAAAAAAACCCATCTCCAGCAGTCTTGTAAGAACATAATGACCTGATGTAGACAGCAGAAGTCTCGATGTTCCTGAAGAGAAGATGATATTTTTTGATTTGGAGTCAGTGGCGTACACTTTCAGGTACGCTGTGATGGAGGAGGTTCCTCTGAGAACATGTTGCTTCATCGCTGCTGCGCTGCAGGATTTAGAGACGGCTGACCTGAGGTCTGTTTCTGCTCCTCTTCATTTGCTTCCACTGAAACGTCTGATGTCGACTGCTTTGAGGTCGTCCATCAGTTCAGCCTCTCGTGTCTGACGCATCACTTCCTGCTTATCAAGAAGAGGTTTTAACAGCAAATGGGAAATGACTTCCTCAGAGGCCCATTTATTTGTTCTCTGATTTTAAGATTGACTGCTATTGATCTGAATCTGAGAGGATAAAAGTGCATTCACTTCATATTAGGCAAATTGTTTATGGTTCGCTCAGATTTTAATGGCAGGACTAGACAAGTTAATGCTTCCTTCTCAGAGGAGTGTCATTCCATGGAAACTCAAATCTGCAGCCTCTGAAATCTGAATTCATTTTTCCATTATTTTTGAGTCCTCATTTCTTCTTAAGTATCAGATGCAGCCTCGTGAAGCCTTTAGGGCTGAAAAAGATATTTAAACTCTTTAAAAAGCTGCAACCAAATCGATTTTACGCCCTCAGCAAGAGTCAGAATCTCAAGACAAAGTCTGACTTTTATTCAGCGTGACTTTTTTTTAAAACCACATTTGAGCATCAGCATCACGGGATGTGTCGTACTTTCAGTGAACTGCAGCAGTTTAATGTCTGTGACGTGGAGGAAGGGATGAGCATTGGTACCCTGGAAGTTTGTTTTCTCAACACTCAACAGAGAAAACATCTGAAAGTGCATTATGGGTAACCTTTCTGCGGTCAAGTTCTAGCATATGAAAGGTCTCCATACCAGGCTCATCTTCCAGGCCTGATGCCTTCTGGGTAATTTTTTTTAAACACTCATGATTGTAGCTCATAGCAGTGAAATAGAGAAACAAAATCAGTGTTTGCATGATTCATATCACAGTGAGTTTGGACATATCAGGTCTACAGGTCCTGAAGAAGTGCCTCAGATGCCTGAGTCTCAGGATGAGTGGATGGTCTCTGCAGTTTGCTGCTTCATTTCTTTCTCAGCCTTTGGAATAAAATCACATGCAGCAGTATGTTGGAGCAGCAGCTTGTCTACAGCTGAGAGGAAGAGGATAGACAAGCTCATCAGGAAAGCCAGCTCTGTCCTAGGATGTCCTCTCGACTCAGTGCAGGTGGTGGGAGACAGAAGGACTCTGACCAAAATAACATCACTGATGGACAAGGTCTCCCATCCCATGCATGAAACTGTTGCTGAGCTGGAGAGCTCCTTCAGTGACAGACTGCTGCATCCTAAATGCACAAAGGAGCGTTACCGCAGATCCTTCCTCCCAGCAGCTGTAAGACTTTATAATCATCACTGCTCCCAACAAAAACCACAATAGCCTACACAATGTAGGATAATATATAATATACTGTAAATAGTCCGGCCTGTTAAGGTTCAACACACAGGCACATCATGTACATTGTATATAGTGTTATTATTAGTAGTATTAAGGTTAATATTGTTTGTTGATTTTATATATATTCTTTTCTTAATAGTGTGAATTATTATATCTTTATTTATATTTATAATAACTGCGGCTGCTGTTACACCCAAATTTCCCCTCTGTGGGACAATAAAGGCTGTTTCTTCTTCTTCTTCTTCTTCTTCACACACACACTTTCAATTCAATTCAATTCAATTCAATTCAATTTTATTTATATTGCACCAAATCACAACAAACTGTCGCCTCAAGGCGCTTTGTATTGTGGGTAAAGACCCTACAATAATACAGAGAAAACCCAACAGTCAAAACGACCCCTATGAGCAGCACTTGGCGACAGTGGGAAGGAAAAACTCCCTTTAACAGGAAGAAACCTCCAGCAGAACCAGGCTCAGGGAGGGGGGGTCATCTGCCGCGACCGGTTGGGCTGAGGGGAGAGAAAGACATGCTGTGGAAGAGAGCCAGAGATTAATATCAATTAATGATTAAATGCAGAGTGGAGTATAAACAAAGTAAATAAGGTGAATGAAAAGAAACAGTCGATTATGGGAACCCCCCAGCAGCCTAGGCCTATAGCAGCATAACTAAGGGAGGGTTCAGGGTCACCTGATCCAGCCCTAACTATAAGCTTGATCATAAAGGAAAGTTTTAAGCCTAATCTTAAAAATAGAGAGGGTGTCTGTCTCCTGAATCCAAGCTGGGAGCTGGTTCCACAGAAGAGGCGCCTGAAAGCTGAAGGCTCTGCCTCCCAGTCTACTCTTAAGTATCCTAGGAACCACAAGTAAGCCAGCAGTCTGAGAGCGAAGTGCTCTGTTGGGGTGATATGGGACTATGAGGTCTTTGAGATAAGATGGGGCCTGATTATTCAAGACCTTGTGTGTGAGGAGAAGAATTTTAAATTCTATTGTAGATTTAACAGGGAGCCAATGAAGAGAAGCCAATATGGGAGAAATCTGCTCTCTCTTTCTAGTCCCTGTCAGTACTCTAGCTGCAGCATTTTGGATCAGCTGAAGGCTTTTCAGGGAGCTTTTAGGACAGCCTGATAATAATGAATTACAATAGTCCAGCCTAGAAGTAAAAAATGCATGAATGAGCTTTTCAGCATCACTCTGAGAAAGGATGTTTCTAATTTTAGAAATATTGCGCAAATGCAAAAAAGCGGTCCTACATATTTGTTTAATATGTGCATTGAAG
The DNA here is from genome assembly GCF_007364275.1 of Archocentrus centrarchus. Lineage (NCBI taxonomy): Eukaryota > Metazoa > Chordata > Actinopteri > Cichliformes > Cichlidae > Archocentrus > Archocentrus centrarchus. Next base: position 33,179,923 of record NC_044362.1, on the reverse strand, counting down.
GACATATCCTGGTCAAAAATGACTCCAAGATTTCTCACAGTGTTACTGGAGGCCAAAGTAATGCCATCCAGAGTATCTGGTTAGACACCATGTTTCTAAGATTTGTGGGGCCGAGAACAAGAATTTCAGTTTTATCTGAATTTAGAAGCAGGAAATTAGAGGTCATCCAGGCCTTAATATCTTTAAGACATTCCTGCAGTTTAATTAATTGATGTGTGTCATCTGGCTTCATTGATAGGTAAAGCTGAGTATCATCTGCATAACAATGAAAATTGATGCAGTGCTTTCTAATAATACTGCCTAAGGGAAGCATGTATAATGTAAATAAAATTGGTCCTAGCACAGAACCCTGTGGAACTCCATAATTAACCTTAGTGTGTGAAGAAGACTCCCCATTTACATGAACAAATTGGAGTCTATGAGATAAATATGATTCAAACCACTGCAGTGCAGTACCTTTAATACCTATAGCAAGCTCTAATCTCTGTAATAAAATGTTATGGTCAACAGTATCAAAGCTGCACTGAGGTCCAACAGGACAAGAACAGAAATGAGTCCACTGTCAGAGGCTGTAAGAAGATCATTTGTAACCTTCACTAATGCTGTTTCTGTACTGTGATGAATTCTGAAACCTGACTGAAACTCTTCAAATAAACCATTCCTCTGCAGATGATCAGTTAGCTGTTTTACAACTACTCTTTCAAGAATCTTTGAGAGAAAAGGAAGGTTGGAGATTGGCCTATAATTAGCTAAGACAGCTGGGTCAGTGATGGCTTTTTAAGCAGAGGTTTAATTACAGCCACCTTGAAGGTCTGTGGTACATAGCCAACTAATAAAGACTGATTGATCATTTTTAAGATTGAAGCATCAATAATTGGAAAGACTTCTTTGAACAGTCTAGTAGGAATGGGATCTAACAAACATGTTGCTGGTTTGGAGGAAGTAACTATTGAAGTTAACTCTGAAAGATCAACTGGAGCAAAAGAGTCTAAAAAAATACCAGCAGTGCTGAAAGCAGCCGAACATGAAGAATAATCTTTGAGATGGTTATGAATAATTTTTTCTCTAATGTCTAAAATGTTATTTGTAAAGAAATCCATGAAGTCACTACTAGTTAAAGTGAAAGGAATACTCGGCTCTACAGAGCTCTGACTCTTTGTCAGCCTGGCTACAGTGCTGAAAAGAAACCTGGGGTTGTTCTTATTTTCTTCAATTAATGATGAATAGTAAGATGTCCTAGCTTTACGGAGGGCTTTTTTATAGAGCAACAAACTCTTTTTCCAGGCTAAATGAGCATCTTCTAATTTAGTGAGACGCCATTCCCTCTCCAGCTTTCGGGTTATCTGCTTTAAGCTGTGCGTTTGTGAATTATACCATGGAGTCAGGCACTTCTGATTTGAAGCTTTCCTTTTCAGAGGAGCCACAGTATCCAAAGTTATACGCAGTGAGGATGTAAAACTATTGACGAGATAATCGACCTCACTGGGAGCAGAGTTTAGGTAGCTGCTCTGTACTGTGTTGGCACATGGCACTGAAGAGCATAACAATGAAGGAATTAGATCCTTAAACTTAGTTACAGCACTTTCAGAAAGACTTCTACTGTAATAAAACTTATTCCCCACTGCTGTGTAATCCATTAAAGTAAATGTAAATGTTACTAAGAAATGATCAGACAGGAGGGGGCTTTCAGGGAATACTGTTAGGTCTTCAGTTTCTATGCCATATGTCAGGACAAGATCCAGAGTATGATTAAAGTGGTGGGTGGGCTCCTTTACATTTTGAGAGAAGCCAGTTGAATCTAACAATAGATTAAATGCAGTGTTGAGGCTGTCATTCTCAGCATCTACATGGATGTTAAAAATCACCCACTATAATTATTTTATCTGAACTGAGCACTAAATCAGATAAAAAGTCTGAGAAATCAGACAGAAACTCTGAGTAAGGACCAGGTGGATGATAGATAATAACAAATAAAACAGGTTTTTGATTTTCCCAATTAGGATGGACAAGACAAGTGCTTTCCTCACTATAATAAACTTTAGAGGGGAACATCCAATTATTATGACACAGATTCAGTGAAAGTGCAAAGAGTTTGAAGGACATCTTTGTGTGATCTGTGTCATACAGTGATACACTTCCAGCTATTTTCAGCATGTAGGTAAAAACATGACCTTTGATTTGCTATAACTTGTTTTGAGCAGCCGCCTCTCCCACACAGTGATACGACCCCTGAAAGGTCACCCACAGCGCATTTTTTTGAACTGGTGCAGTTTTGCTATTGAATCTGTGATACACTAACAGTCACTTCCACAGGTGTATAAACAGCACCTAGGCATGCAGACTGCTTCTACAGACATCAGTGAAAGAATGGGTCGCTCTCAGGAGCTCAGTGAGTTCCAGCGTGGTACCGTGATAGGATGATACCTGTGCAACAAGTCCAGGCACTGCTAAATATTCCACAGTCAGCTGCCATGACATGTAAACCAGTTATTAGTAAATCCAGGTCAGTATGTCTGTGATCAGATTTGATGAGGTTCGTGTGGGAACTGCGAGACGTTCACTGACCGTTAATAAAGTAGGATTGTCATGATTTACATCCAAACACAAACAAGACTTCAGTGACTTAATTCAGGATTCACTCTGCGGAGGCTGTTTGTGTTCAGGGTTTCCTAATGGACTCTGTGGTTGTGGTCGTTGGCTGTACTGATATTTATCTCAGACAGACGTCGTGCAGCCGGGAGCGCAGACGTGATGGAAGATCGAGTTTGTCCAAATGTAATCAGTGAGTCTCAAAAGTGTGAAAAATGTAGAGAAATGTTGACTTTACATTATTTCAAATATTTAGTAGAAGTTTATTTTTGTTGTCTCCGTGTGACCAAAAATAATGTTATATTAATATTCCAGATCTCATCTCATGGAGGGATCCAAAATAGGGAAACAAAACATCCTGACAGAAACTCACAGCCCAGCACCTCAGTGACTGCACGCCGGGACCACCAGGCTCATCTTCTGTTACCATTAAATTATCCTTCGTGATTTCTTTGAGCTCATTTGTTTCGTCTAAACGATGTTCAGTTTGTTTCATTAACAAATAAAATCAGTGAACTGAACCTGAGATTTTTGGGCCTTTTGCCACAAACATGACTGAAGTATTGATTAAGTGATTGATGGCTACAGCTCTGGATGGATGTGCCTGTTTGCAGCTCCTTTGTCATCCAGCTCCAAACGTCAAAGAGGAGAATTTCTCAACATTTGCACGCTTTAAGCTCTGATAGGTCACATGACAGTTTAAAACTGGAGATTTGACTCCAGTTTCATGTAAATCTGAATCTTTATAAAACTGGATTTTCTTCCTCTGCCCCCAACGAGTCCTGATGAGTGGACAGTTCGAGACCAGCTGCAGGATCGGGAGGTGGTCACTGCCATGATGGAGACCTCAGCTGTTGTTCAGGGTGTTAACACAGCAGGGAGACTCTGGAGTGGATGTTGGGGTTGAAAACAAAACTGTAGCTGCAGCTGATGATGATGTTGATGATGATGATGATGCTGCTCAGATGTGTTATGAGCAAATCTCAAAATCTGAAAATCTCACAGTGTCGACAAATAAGAGGCTGCAGTGCTTTAATCTCTGCTTTCAGATCATTGTGATACACAGGCCAACAGAACTGCTTTGAAATGATGCAAATTAAACAGGATTTGCATGGATTATGTTTGGAGTTAATCTGTTAATAAGCCTAAATCGATGTTTCAAAGAAACCTGACGTGTAAGACGCCACAACGCGGCTGCAGCTCAACAAACTTTTAATAGTGAAAATGTGATTAAACCTGAATAGATGGGAACCCTAAAAACTAACAGAAGACCATGAACAGCGGGTCACTGGATTCTCCCCTAAAGTTTTATTAGTGAGCTAAACTAACAGAACCAAAACCAAGAACAGGACTACTCATGGGTAATAAACAGAAACTGCACTAATCAGCACAAATCAGAGGAGAGAGCAGGTTAATGAGGATGACAGAAAGGCGGCAGGAGTATAATCGATGTGCAGACACAGGAGAGCGAGGACAACGTAAACTCTGCAGTCAGAATAAACTAGACCGCAGCTTTCCTAAACCAGGCTGAAGGAAAACCTGAACCTGATACCGAGCCCCTCTGGATGTGTCCTTCTCACATGCCCCCTGTGTTGTGTTATGGCAGCTTCTGCAAAGAGTTTGTTTTTGATACAGATATTAGGAAAACAGCTGAGCGGGCAACAAATGTCCATCTTTAGGAAGCTCCAAAGAGATGAAGGAGCTGTTAGCAGCCACCGTTGTGCATGTTACACTGTTCACATTCAGAGCATGTGCACTGGGCCATATTTAATCACTCTGCATGGAAACACCTGAAATCTTTGATGAAAACGTAGCTGCAGCCACTGATGCTCAGCAAAGGCTTTGGGAGGTCTCAGTAATGAACCTCAGCATAAAGAAGCGTGGTAGGTGCACAGCATGGGTTTCTATGGCAACACACCATCAGAGGTCTGCTGGAGATGAGGCCTCCATCAGGTTGACGGACCTCCATCAGTCTGCTGCAGATAAAACTCATCCTGCCCGCCGGATGAGTCCGGTCGTTTAGACCTGAGCAGGGATCAGATGTTTGCGTCCTTTCATCGGTGACTCAGCGTCCCCGCCTTCCCTGATCCACATTAGTCCGGCTGATTCGCTGTTTCCGTGACGATGCCGTGGGGATTCAGTTAGTTGTCTTCCTCTCGAGCGCAATTACACCAAACACCGGAGCAAATTCAATTTTCCTGCACAGTTATCAGTGTTTTGTACATTTCTCTGCAGCCCCTCCTCGCTGTGCCGCGCTTTATGATGCCCCCCCCCCTTCCCTTCCCCTCCCCTGGACCCAGACGGCGGTAATGTTTGTGGCGCCCGGGCGGCTCCGGCGCCCCCGAGGCCGTTTGCCTCCGGCTGCAGGAACGAAACCTTCAGGTTTCATTTACGTCGGGTTCAGCAGAACGCTGTAATCTGCAGGTACGAGCCGGTGAGCTGGAGTGAAGCCTTTCAGGTCAAAGTGTTTGAAATCACCACAGTCCAGAGTTTTCTGTCACAGCGCTGCGCTCCTGCAGATGGTTTAAAGATGGTTTCTCCATAAAGCACACAGCAGAATCATAAATCATAAAGTGATTTATTTTTTTGATGTTCACATTAATCCTGATCAGGTTTGTGAACAGGATCAGAAATACCTTAAAGGAAGGAAGGAAGGAAGGGAGGAAGGAAGGAAGGAAGGCGTCCTGCAGTCACTCTCAGATAAACTGGGATAAATTAGATTTCCTTCTCTTTGTTTTCACTAATTCTTTTTGACTTTCTGATGATTTCTTGTTCAAACCTTCCAATCTCTCATCGATGTGAATGCAAAATGCATCTTGCATCTCTTTTCGTTGAAGTTCCCCAATGTGACCGTTCTCATCTTTTTGTGGTCATCTTTCATCTCAGTGGGCTTCTGGTTTGATGATTGGAAAAACAACCAGGAGCCCAGCAGCACCTTATTGGAGCTCTGTGGTAGTCATTTTGAACTCTATTGTCTCTTTTAAGCAGGTTTTCCATCATTCTCAGTTATTTTACATCCTTTTGTGGGTGTTTTGCATCTCTGTGGGCTCCTTGTGTCTCAATTTACATCCCACTGTGGTCACTATGTATCACTTTGGATGCAAAATGCTTTTTGTATCTTTTCTTAATGTATATTTTTAATGTTTTGTGTATAGTTTTGTCTCGCTTTGTAGTAATTTTTATGTCTTTTGTGGTCATTTTTCATCTCTTCAGGTTTCTTGTGGCTCCTCAGTTATTTTGTGGTCACTGAACAATGATGTAACGTCACATTTGTGTTAATCAGACATTCTGTTTAGTGTGTGTTCAGCTGTAAACGTGGCTGTAATGACTGCGAGCCGGGGACAGATTCCTGCTCTCCCTGAGACACGTCGGAGCTGTTTCATGTTTCTGATCCCTCAGAGTGATTCAGTGCAGCAGCTCGGCTGCAGGTGCTTAACGAGCATTCCTCTGCTCATTTGTCTCCGTGGTGACGGAAGTAGTTTACAGCTCCAGCAATGCATGCTGGGAAATATTAATAATAATTTCACCGAGTGTAATTTAGATGAAGCATCACTCTCGGTTTTATCGTTCCCGTCATCGCTCGTTTGACTTCTGCAGAGAATTTTTAGGTGATGGTGATTAAAGAGGAAACAGGAGCAGCTCGAGAGATCTTCTTAATGTGATCAGCGAGTGAATGATTGTGTTTATGCACGTGTTTCCTCACAGACGGTGACCTGCACAGCGAGCAGCATTAGAGACCAAAGCAGAAGGTTGCTGTAGGAGCACTGAAGTTTGCTCAGCTTGAGCATCAGCCTGTGGCTGTTCAGCTCATGTGGAGCTCAGTGAGACACATCGCACTGCAGCAGAGGTTCAGTCAGGAACCTTTTATTCCAGTGCTGGATGTTTGTCCCATCTTTAATGCATCAGTGAGAACAATTTTATAGATGCTCCTCCCGGTTGTTTTCCAGAAAAATGCATTTTTCCACAACGTATAAAAAAAGTCTGCTCCAGACATTTCTGATAATCTCATGGAGCATTGATGGAAAAGTCGCCCGTGTCTGAACTGTGCAGGATGATTAGATATATTTTGTCCTCTGGATATTTTCTATCTGTTTTCAGTTATTTTAGATCATTTTTATCAGTTTGTGGTCATTTCACAGTAATGCTTCTCTTCAGTTCTTTTCTATCACTTACCCGTCTGTATCTGTGGGCTTTGTGCAGCACTTTTTAGCCAGTTTGAATCCTGTGGAATCATTTTGTGCCCTTTTGTCACCACTTATCATATATCTAGACACACTCCACCATCATTTAACATCATTTAACATCATTTAACAGTCTTTTCATAACCTTTTGTGCTAATCTCATTTCGGTGAATTCACATCATTTGCCATCCATCTTTTCTTAACTGCTCTGGAGGATGTTGGAGTCCGAGCTGGGGTCCACCCTGAGCAGGTCATCAGTCTGTCTCCGAGCCTTTTGTCTCATTTTGTGGTCCCTCTGTAGCCCTTTGCAATAACTCTGTCTCACTTTGTGTTGATTTGATGTCGTTTTATCATCTTTCATCTCTGTGGAAAACGCCTGCTTGCATCTTGTTGTTAAGTCGCCGTCTCTCTCTCAGGCGTTTCCCTGTGACATTTCTTCCTGTTTTATTTTGGTAGTCCTTTGTCTCTTGTACTTTGTCCTTGGTTTTACTTCCTCTGTCTCATCAGCATTAATCCGTCTCACTGCCCCTGATGAGCCCTCAGTGTATTTAAAGCTCTGTTCTTTCATTTCCTCGGTGCTGTTTGGATTGTTTTCAGACTTTGGCAACCCCCCCCCCCCCCCCCCCCCCCCCCAAAAAAAAAAAAGATTTTTGTTTTTAATTTAACTTGAAAATTTAACTGCATCTTAATGAAACTTTGACTTTTATTTTGCATCCCTTTGTGGTAATTTTGTAGTTATGTCGTTGTCCTCTGGAGGATATTTGCGTGTTTCTCAGTGATGAGGTTTGTGTTGTTTTGTTCACTAATCACTCCCATCTGAGACGTTTGCACAGAGCTGAACACAGATGCTGTCCAGACAACTTTTGTGGTCATTTTGTGTCTCTTCAGGTGTTCGTTTGACCTCTGAGTATCAGGGACCCCCCCCTAATTAAAGTTTAACACGGCTTATATTCAGATGATAAATGATTCAACCTTAAAATTTACACCCAGTGGAGTTAAAGCATCTGTTTTAAATGCAGCAGCACAGAGAAGCAGTTTCTGTTCATCACTGCAGCTGCAGGCAGGTTAATCTGATAACACACACACTCACACACACACTGGACAGATAGTTTCTCTGATCAGTCACAAGCATCCTTACCATTCACTAGCATGTTAATTTGATATCTGACACACACACACGTACACACACACACTCGTGCACACAGGCAGGATCGATGGGTGCAGGTAGAGCGGTCGGACCCTGAGGAGGATGATCTTACCGGGAGGAGAAAGCAGAGCTGGCCTCTGTAAAGGGAAACCCCCCCTCTGATCCCACGATCCCTTTCTGCACTGCTGCTGCTGAACACCAGACCTCCATGAACCTGTGTGTGTGTGTGTGTGTGTGTGGTGCTCTAAGTCAGTTGGTGAGGCGGGCAGTTAACACCCTGCAGTAAAGCTTGGGGGGGTCATGGAGTGATTAGTGTCTGTAATTTCAGTCCCTCCTGAATCTGTCGTGTCAGTGATTCTCACAGACTACTGCCTCATCCACTTCCTGTAAACATGACGGTAACCTGCACCCCCACACGCTGCTCAGCCTGTTTGATGGATGCACAGCGATTGTTTTTACAGACAGCATTTGAAAGCAGCATTCACATTCATTGATGAGCTTCAGAATCTCTTCAGATATTTTCCTTTGGTGTTGCAGCCTTCAGAAAACGGTGACCTGTTAAACTGCTGAAGCTTTCAGGCAGCGTTCGATGTTTGTCATACTTTTGGTTTTTGTGCTGCTTTGAGGGTTTCTTTGGGCTCTTTCCTTACACAAGTTCAGCTGCTTCAGGTGCATCTACTCCTGGATTTACTCGTAGCTGAATAAAAACAGAGTCTGAAAGCTAAACTGGATTTTTTTTTCCAAGTTGGTCTTTTAAATGTGTATTAACCTGGAAAGGTGTCATTAGTTTCCACCTACAGGAGGTCAGATAGCCACTGCTCCCCCCCAACGCAGTTTGTGAAACAGTCGTGACCTTTGATCTGTTGATCCGTGTTTCTGGACACACATTTATCTTTTTTTTTTTCATGTCCCTGAACATGACTCTTCATCAGTCAACTCTCATATGTACTGATTTGTGTCCATGCGCAGGACGTTAGTCAGCTGTAGTGATATCTTTGGCTTTAAAGTCGACAGTTTGAGCAGTTTTAATCCAACAAACTTTGAGGACTGTCTCTTTAAATGCAAATCAGCCTCCATGAAGCCTGAGGCTGCCTGAGAATGTTTTTAAGGACCACAGTCTGAGGGTTAAATGTACATCCAGGGGACAAACAGGAGCTGCTAATTTGGCTTCTTTTAAAGTCACAATTTTAAAGGAGAATGTGCTGGTTTCCTGGTACTTCTGTTCTCTGTGTTGTTTCCTTCAGCCGACATTTCTGTCTGACACAAATTCGTCCCCAAGAACTCGATTTCATTTAGATTACAATTAAAACAGCAGCAATTCCAGCTGTAATTGTTGCTGTAGGGGCTGAAAATGACTCTGATGTATGCTGCGGTTTGGATACCCCCCCGCTGAAAAATAAACTGCCAATAAAATGGAGCTTCGGAGCAGTAATGTACTCTGCAGTGTCCTGATGCTGCAGATAAAGGACTCTGCATGCTTTTTTTATTTTTACACCTTTGTCTTCAAATCAAAAGACTTCCTGTTTCATGACTGATATTTCAGTTATGGATTCAGGAGGATGTTCTCTCACCTCCTGTCCAGTAAATCCAGATAAAGTGTCAGTCTTTCATTTACTGCAGCTGGTTACAGACACGTTTTGGTGCATTTGGTAAACTGCACAAGCTGGAGACAATTACCAATGCTCTCCTCCACCCCAGCTCCCCATAAAGCTGAGGGATGAGTCAGAGCCTCTGTGGATCTGAAGCAGCGAGAGTCGAAGCTCTCTGCAGCTCTGTTTGTTGGCTGGTGGATGGATTTAGCCTGCAGAGTGGAGTCATCTAACAGCAAACGTGTGTGTGTGTGTGTGTGTGTGTGTGTGATGTTAACAAATCATCTCAAACATCAATAGCAGCACCACAGAGAAGGCAGAGAAAAATCTGCGTTACTGTTTTACAGCACAGTGCAGACAGGAGGCGCTGTTATTCAGGGGCAGAGGTTAGAGGCGGGAAAAGTTTCAAAAAACATTTTTGATGTTTTATTTTCTTCTGTATGAAAGAAGGTGTTAGATTGAGCGTAGCTACAAGTGTTAAACTGGATGCAAATACTGATGAATGCACGTGATGACTTCATGAGGGTGGCCTGAGGGCCCGACGCCCTCTAGTGGGCGCTGTGCTCACTGCACTGGGACCCTGTGCTTTTCACAGATGAGAGCGGGTTCACCCTGAGCACATGTGACAGACGTGAAAGGGTCTGGAGAAGCCGTGGAGAACGTTCCACTAGATCTGATGTGTTTTCAAAGGGTTCCTTTAATTTTTTTGGAGAATGAAAACTAAATTGATCAGCGTGCTAACTGGTAGGTCAACGGATCCCTTTTTCTACACAAGTGGCAGCTGGAATGGTGAATCCAGTGTATTGTTTGCTGTTTAAACTGCTTTAGCCTGCCTGCTGCCTCTCTGCATGCTGCTTTGCAACCCGCCTCAATCAGTGTGATTAATCTAGAATCCATAAGAGCATTTGACTATATACTTTCTAACACGGAGAAACAATTATCAAAAGAAATCTATTAAAACAGATCTAATCTAAAAGTCTTTATTTTTTTATTTTGGGAGTAGAATAAGATACTGATGGTCTTCGAAGGTTCCAGTGGAGTTTGGGAAACTGGATGAAAAGCAGACACATTATTTTGGGGGTTTTTAGATGCCTGTTGCAGATTATTCTGATTTTTGATTGATCTTTTTGATGTTAACCCATTCTGCCTATTTTACTGACATACTGTTACAGTCTGCAGGTGCTTTATGAAAATATAAACCTAAAATGATAAAGAGTAAAGAATAAAGTAGCACAGAATGGAGACGATAAATGGAGGCTGAGATTAAAATAAATTCACACTAGATTTAATAGATACGTGTATGTGAGCAGGAAGAGGGAGACGCAGCCACAAACCCACCAACGCCGCTCTCTAATGTGTGTTTTTGGAGAAAGTAGGTCAGGACGACCTCGGGGTGCCGCTGGCCTCGGGGTACATGATGCAAATGCTCAAAGGCTTCGGCCCGGAGCCCCGCTGTGCGAATTTCATCAGAAACGATGTTTGAGATGGAGAAGCACCTGAAACACAAAAGCAGCCGCCCACCAAGTAGAATCAGTGTGAACGGAAAATGACAGTCTGAGGTTTTTTTTTTCAGCTGCTGGAGGAACATTTGAACACCTCAGATTTTTCCATATCAGCATGCAGGAAGTGTCAGAAACCCACATATAGTAGGAAAAGTCTGGAAACCTGAAGCCATGAATTAATAAAGCTGGTATATTGTTTTCATAATATCCTGGCATTATAATATCCTATTTCTCCTAGATAAAAGAGTTTTTCCCACAGCAATAATTAAATTACATGAGTACATGTAAAGCAGGAGAGGGTCTCAGTGTACAGAGGTTGGGTCCAAGTCAGTCTACTCATTGAAGGGGCCATGTCCCTCCTTCACAGGAAGTTTTATATCAGCTATGAGGAAGCTAAACTGAGAGGGAGGGTGCTGGTGGTGGCGTTTTGCATATTTACGTGTTCATTCAGTCCAGGTTGTCGTTTTCTGTGGAAGCACACATTTTACAAATGCATTGTGTTCTGCCTCAGGTACAGTGCCCCCTACTGGGCCTCTTAGACATGCTGTTTGACCAAGCAGCAACTTCCAGGGCAAAAAATGTCCACTTGAGGCTGCCTCCAAAAGAGAGTCAGTCCCCACAGATGTTAAAGTATCCAGTTATTAAACAGAAATAAACATGTTCATGTTTACAGCCTGTTTCAAAAACAGGTTTTGATCTGTCAGTAGTTTAAACCTTCATGAAAACTGTTTCAGGGCTGGATTTTGTTATGACTTATCCCTTTGGACGCTGTTAGGGCTTAAGGTGTGTGGTGTGGCCTCTTTGGTTAATAGTTGTAGCCAATCAGTGCCTACTAAGCTTCACCTAAGCTAACTGGACTCAGTAAACTGGACTGTGTTTTGCTGTTTATGTCCTGGGTGTTATTAGCTTGTTGTTTTGCACTAATTAGCAGACACCTACCTCTGCGAGATACACCCAGCTTGCTAACCAAGCTAGCTAGCATTAGCAGTTAACGCCATCCTCTCCTCCATATATGGTCACTTTTGGCTAAAAACACACAACTAAAAAGGTGGGAGCCAAAATGCTAACATCGAGGCTTCAGATTGTGGACTCCAAAATCAATCAGTGATGTCACAGCTGCTGTAGCCATCTTTTATATACAGTCTCTGAATGAGACGCAGGTGGAAACAATTAGGGCAGGGTGAAAAGTTACAAAGGCAGGAACCTTGATAAAAGCAAGAAAAACACACATACAAGGTATGAAATATTTTCAGAATAAAACAGGAAACGAGGAAAAACAGGAATTTGACGTCATGGCAGTTTGACCTGATTTTTTTGACCCAGAACAGGAAGTAGATCGTTTTAGTTTAAGGCATCCACATGTTCACTGGAAGGTCTCATTTTCCATCTGCTGACATCCTGTTTGAGTCTGTTTGCCTTCAGGAGTATCATCGGTTTGTGTTTGCTAGCGGTGAACCTGCTGTCTGCCTGTCCATCTGAAATGGCCTGTTAGTTTTCTACACTGATATGTAAATATTATTATAATTAAAGGAACATGACTTACATCAGGATTTCACTTCACTGGCATAAAGACCCAGTTAGTGTTTTCTGGCTCTTTTTTGGCCAACCCAAAGTGCTAAAATATTGGGTTAAGTGTTGAAATGTGAAAATCAGTTCTATATAAATAAAGTTAATGTTTTCTGGCTTCACCCTGCTGCACAGCGAGATGATCTGAGTCTCCAGAGCCTCTAAAACTGACACCGACCCAGCCAGTGAATGTGTTCTGGCAGTAAAGATCTAACTTATTACCTCATTAAACTCACTGCACCGTAGCTCTGGATTAGATCACTGCACTGAGCGCGCTCCTGAATCTTTTGTGTGTCTGACTCACAATTTGCTGTCACTACTCTGCAAGTTAGTTTGAGAGCCAATCAGAGAGTTTGTGGTGGTTACAGCGACCTGCACCACACCAGCCCTGTTAGCACCTTCCTCTTTCCTGGCTGATGAAGCATGAGGAAGACTGACAGCAGATCAGTTTACATGTGTGTGTGTGTGTGTGTGTGTGTGTGTGTGTGTGTGTGTGTGTGTGTGTGTGTGTGTGTGTGTGTGTGTGTGTGTGTGTTCTGGAGGGGAGGGTTTGACACAGTTTGTGTTAACAATGAATTTGCACTTAATTATCAGCTACAGCTGTTTTTGTCTGGCAGTGCAATTTGTGTCTGTTGGTGCACATTAGAGAACTAATTTCCTGTTGATGGGAGTCTCTGTGTGAGTGTGTGTGTGTGTGTGTGTGTGTGTATGTAAGAGTGTATATGTGTGTGTGTGTAGTGTTGTTTCATAGTGGTTACAGCGGGATGTTAGCTCTCCTTCTAGTGGCTGAAGCAAGAAATTCGTCCAAACTGTGACGGAAACCTTTAGTTGAGCCATCAAACTCTCTGCCCTCTGTGGGTTTAGCTTCTCATATGATCTGCATTCATAAACAATCACAGACACATGGAGCAGGAAGTGTTGACCTGCAGAGACTTAAGCAGAGCCAGGGATGCACACCTTAGCCTGACCACAGCTTAACTTCACTAATCCTCCAAACCTTGCTGCTGCTGAGGTGAAGTTTGTTTATACTCCCTAGTGGACTAATCTTTTATAAGTTTAGGTGCTAATAACCATATAGAGGCAGCTCTCTGTCCTTGATATCACTGCAGATACTCTCATCCCACCAGCAGCTGGGTGGGTCCAGCTGTTAGTCACTTTACAGCAAATGTGGCTGAAGCAGAGTTTTTGTCTCCCGGCTCCAAATTGGTTGAAATTTGACAGCAACGACTGGACCGCAGATGGACTGATGCTGTCATTGTTTCCAGCTGAGGTCCAGTCAGAACGTCTCTTACAAGGCGAGACAGCAAATTCATGTTTTTTTCTCTATCCAGACATTTGATTGACAAATAATTTGGTTACTAAATGGTAGTGAACAGATGGCCACACAATGCACACTCCACAGAGGTTAGTATTACCAGAGCCCCCCGCCCATCCATCCATCCATCCATCCATCCATCCATCCATCCATCCATCCATCCATCCATCCAGGTCATCCAGGGAGACACTGAGGCATTCCCAGGCCAGTCTCCAGCATGTCTTGGGTCATTCCCCCAGGTCCTCCTCCCGGTGGGACATACCAAGAACCTCACTTACAAGACGCACAGGAAGCATCCTGGTGAGATCTCCATACCACCTCAGCTCATTTATTAGTACTGAAGTAGTTGATTATTTAGGTGTTTGCAGATAAAATAGTGTTATTAATAATTTGTACTCAGCCTCTGCCACAAAAAGAATCTGAATCTGTGGGAAATTTTGGTCACATCTCAAAGATAATGCCAACGAGTGCTTGAGCAACTTCATTGGCAACTAATCGGGTGGGCGTGCCGGACTGTTTGCAAACCTTTTACATCAGGGGTGTCAAACATACGGCTCCCTGAAAGGTCCAGCGGATGACAAAGAAACAGGATAAAATCAGTTTTGCAGCCGTGGCCTGGCACACTTCACCAAAACTATGTAAATAAAAGTTAAATGATTGAATGACCACGTCACAATGTCAGGGCTCCACAGTGTGACTGTAACTGCTTCATGTCTCCATGTCATGAGTAACACTGTCCGGGCTTCCTGTCAGTGTTAGAGTTGTTGTGTTTACGGCGCTCCCCTCCCTCGGATCCATTTTGGAGAGTGACAGCGTGCCGTCTGATCCAGACAGCATTTATCCGGTCTGCGGCTCGTAGACGCTTTAAAAGCTTCCTTTGTAGACCTCCAGGCGAAAATTATCGCCTCTTCTTTCCCCCGAGCTTGTGGTAGATGAGGCTGATTGGAGCCATTTTTTAACTTTAATGCTGCATTAAGACATTTTTATGTGAAAATGCACCTGCCTCCTCCGTCTGAATCACAGAGTGTGTCTCATTTAAATGCTGCACTCTTTTTATGTTTGTTCCAATCTTTTTGCCCCAAACGAGAAGAAACGAATAAACACTTTGGAGTGAGTTTCTCGTTTGTTGTAACGAGCAATAATCAGGAGAGCTGCCTCAAAATTCTCTTGTTTCCATGCTGTTATCTAATGCAGCGGCCACCAACACATCCAAGAGGGCTGCTCCATTTATGAGCAGCGACAAACATTTAATGTGCACATGTTGTCTGTTCAGAGTTGTTTTTATTAAACGCCCACTTCAGAAACCAGACTGAGTGTTTACATGGTAACAGCGCTCAGCAGAAATCCAGCTGCAGCGTTAGCTTCAGGCTGCATTTACAGTTTTCTAAGCTTGAGCCTGAAACACTGACCTCTCCACTTACATTAGGAAAAAAGTCTTTTTGCATGTGCAAAAACATGCTGGCACGGCTGTTTGCTTGCTTATGTTGGCCCTCACAGGCTGGTTCCCCACAGACTTGCAGCTGAGTTGGAGTTACAGCTGAGATAATACTCACAAGACATTACACTGCTGACACGACTAACTTTGAGGGTAAAGTGGAGCTAAAAAGGTGAACACAGAAAAAAAGTTTGGTCCCAAATCAGTTCAGTAATATAATATATTCAGTAATAGTTCACACAGTCAAAACTGGTGTCAAACGTCTCATTTTAAAGACCCCACCTTTGTGATTTTCACTGATCATTTCAGCCATCACAGGAGGTCCAGGCATTTACTGTGAAAATCATCAGCATAACCCCTGCTTCCTGTCTGGCTGGCCTGCTCCTCGCTGAGGACAGGATGGTGTGTTTGAGTGTTTTTGGAATTTGATTCCTTGTTTGGTGGGATTTTAGGACAGGAGTGGATAAAGCATCCGCTCGCAGACCTCCTCTGCAGCAGACCGAGCACTCAGCTCCAGCCTGAACTACGCTCTCATCATTTATTCATGCTTTATTTTGCACCGTGAACCATTACTTCCACCCTTTCTAACCCCATCCACCTTGCCTTACTGCACGGCCATAATGGAGCATCGTTTTCGGTTCCTCCGAGGCTCGTCCTGAGACACAATGCTGTCTTTATAATGCTCCTCGCTTCCTGAGTGTTGTGGATTTAGCCTTGGGTGATTGGTGGTGCTGGAGGGTTTTTCTTTTTCACTATTTTGCAGGGGGGCAGTTGGCGGCTTTGGCAGCGAGCAGATAGAAGGGAGCTCTGTGTGTGTTTGCAGAGCTTTTGTTGTTTTTCCACGAGCCTTTGGAGAGAGTTGAGAGCATCTGTGCTTTGTGTGAAACCAGGAGGTGAAACAGGGTCTGGTGGAGATATCTGCTGCTGGTCCTGGTGGATCTGACACAGTTATGTCGAGTTGTAACACGATATGTGAAACTCCAGCCTGTTATCATTCCCGAGGCACCAAATACTGATGTTAAAGCAGCTGTTTTCTTAAAGATGTGCCACAGTGCACCAGGTGATGGTCTTTGGTGTCAGTGCGGCTCTATTGGTCACGGATACATTAAGCAGAGTCTGCATCACTGCCTGTTTATGCTCGACGTTTCCCTCCAGCACCAGAAGTGATGTCAGAGCTGCTGCCCCGAGACCCACACCTGGATCAGGGGCAGAAGATGGATGATGGATTTGCAGGCATTGTGTGTAGTGCTGTTAAAGTGATTGGATGAAGAGACAGTTCTTTCATAGAGCTGATTGATATAACTTATAAAGTGACAGACTAAGACCGCCAACCCGGCCAGCAGCGGCTGCATGCCGTGTATAAAATCGCTGCTGTCGGTGCACCAAGACGCTGACGTTAAAGAGCATCTCGAGCCCATCTGTGAAACTGATATCTGAGCTTTTTCTGAAGTTTTACAATAACTACAAACACAAAGATCCAGCAGTTTTACTGCGTGCACCCAGCTGTAGGTGTGAGGTAAACAAAGGGAGAGAACACCTCCTCAGGTGCGTTCACTTCCTCTTAATGTGCGTCTTGGTAACAGTTTTAAAATGATCTTTTCATTAAAAAGATATTCAGGCTGAAAGTGCTGACCACAGTTTTTAATAGCTCATGAACTCTAATTAGCATTCAAAACACGACTCTCAGAGTTCGCAGCAGAGATTATTCATCTTCACATTTGCATTTCTTCTTTTGCATCAGGGCCTGTAATGCTGCTGTGTGCTGCTGTTGTCACTGTAAATATAGCATCTCTTACATTAGAGGAATCCCGTTTTATCACCTTTTCTTTGACTCTGCTCCTCCTCCTTCTCACAGCAGCCGAGTTTAAGAAGCTTCTTACCTCCAGGTGTTTCTGGAAAGGTGAACTGTCAGGCTCAGGATGGACTGAGATGCAGGAGGTGTCGCGTTAGCACAGAAACGGGCATCATAACTGGATCAGCGGCAGCGGGGAGGACGCGTCCAGTAATATTTAACACACACTGAAGCCAAATCTCAGGAAAAGACCCGCGTGTGGCATTTGAAGGGCGGGAGAGGACACAGCGGGACAGCAGGCGCATCAGGGGGACTGCTGACTTCATGAGGTGGACTTTTTTATTTCCGTACATTATAAAGGGCAACTGCAGCACTTCCTGTTTAAGAGGACAATGAAGTTTTACTGCGTCTGATTGGCTCACAGCTGGTTCACCTTCAATAAAGAGGAGGACTCTTGTTTCCATTAACATCCTATTGAGTTCACTCACTGAAGTCTGGATATCTGAATTAGGGCGACCAGATCCCAACAAACGCAATGTGGGACAAAGAGGGCAGAGCGGGGCCTGTTCCTGCTGCTGGGAGGCTTTAAGCATGTGAAGGACCAATTTTATTAGAATCTGACCTTCTGAACTGCGTTGCTAAGTAAAGAGTCTAATGCTGTGTCTTCTTAATGTCATTTGTTGGGTTTATTTCAAATAACAAAAACATGAGCAGAAAAACTTTCTTCCAGTTTCAGGCGTTTCTCAGTCTTTATGTGGAAGTTTTCATATTCTGCACTAATTCCAGACTCAGTTCCACTTCTTAAAATCACCTTTCCATTAAAAAAGGCTCCATCAGTGGTTGGTTTAAAGCAGCATGGTGTATACTGACTCAGCAGTGCCCCAATAAGAACAGCTTTGTTTCCCTTTGTCAGCGTCAAAACCATTCTCACCTCTGAGAATACACACACCTGACACAACACAACCTTTCCACTAAATGGATAGCATTCTTCAGCATCCCTCCTCCTCCTCCTCTTCCTCCTCCTCCCCCTCCTGATGTGTCCTGACGTTTGCTGCCGTCTTGGAGATGATGGATGAGGAGCTCAGGAGGAGACGAGGCTGACGACTCCTCCTGCTCCGGAGCCTTTAAGGGATAACATGAGGGATAATTAGATTTGGAAAACATTTGGGCTCTGGGACGTGCAGATGCCTTTTTCTTACTTGCATAATGGAATCTGCAGAACAGATGGCTCAGAGTATTTTATCAGAACCGCACCTCGGAGCCCGAGATCTCCAGCAATGCAGAAAATTTCAAACTCGTCTATCATTAAACCGAATGTCTTTATTCTGGTAACAAGTGAGAAACGTCTCCGTGAATTAAAGTAAAGCTGGAGCTGTGAACAGCCTTCGTCTAGCTAATGACCTCTGATCAGCCCTCCGCTGTGTTGTGTTATGTGTGCACAGGCAGTGCAAAGATCAGTATTACATTAGCACACCCATGATTCAGTATGACTTTATCACATCATTGTGGAGGAATTTTGGTTCACTCCTTACCACAGTGTTGCTTCAGTTCATTGAGGTTTGTGGACATTTGCGGCCGTCTGACGGCCGCTCTGCTGTAGATTTGCTGCTTGTTTGGGATCATCGTCCTGTTGCACGATCCAGTTTTAGCTCAGACAGCCTCACATTTGACTCTAGAATACTTTGGGATTCAGAGGAGTTCACGGTCGGCTCAATGACTGTAAGGTTCTGAGGTCTGTTCATGCACAGCCAGCCCAAATCATGACCCTGCACCACCGTGCTGACAGCAGGTCTGAGGTGTTTGTGCTGATTTGTTGAGTTTGGCTTCCTTCAAATGTACTGCTGTGCATCGCAGTCAAACATCTCCACGCTGATCTCATCTGTTCAAAGCACATCGGTCCAGAAGTCTCGACTTTTGTTCAGATGCAGCTTGCAAACCTAACCTGTGCTGCCATCTTCTTTTTAGACAGATGAGGCTTTCTCCTGCCAGCCCTTCCAAATGAGCCATACTTACTGAGACTGTTTCTAATTGTCCTGTCATGAACTTTAACATTTAACATGCTGACTGAGGCCTGTAGAGTCTGAGGTGGAGCTCTCGGGGTTTTGCACAGTCTGAGCTTGGAGTCATTTGCTGGAACATTCACTCCTGAGAAGATTGTGGCATAGCTTTGGGTAAAACTATGATTAATTTAGGTATTGATGTGTCCAGTGTATCAATAATTGGGGAAGTTGATATTTTAAAAAAGCTGAGTTTGGTTGAAATTCCTCAATAATGTAACGATGATTAAATACTTGCAGTTTGAAGGCTGTATGAAGCATCCATCTTAAATTCAGCCAGTGTGGGAACACAGAGCAACAGTGCCAAGAATATACAGTGAGGAGAGATCACTGTTACACACTCGGATGTTTTTCTTTACGATGTGAAATATTATAAAGGTCTAAAATGTTCACGTGCGCCCTGAAAACCCGATTATCTCACAGAGGGATTCCTCCTGCAGGACAGCACTGCAACGAGCCGCCTTTCAGCCTGATAACCCTGCAGTGTGTGTGTGTGTGTGTGTGTGTGTGTGTGTGTGTGTGTGTGTGTGAGTCCGTTTGTAGTGGTGCGGTCTGAGCATGTGCGGAGCCGGCTGACATTTTCCAACCTGCACAGACTTTTGAATAATTGATCAGAGGAGCTCACCTCTTTCAGTCGGTGTCCCTCTCACTGCTCACTCAGTCGTCCATCAGACTCCACCTTTACTCTGTCAGTCAGCCTTAAATCAGTGTTTATTCTTTTAATTAAAGATCACAGCGCTGCTCTAATTTCTCCAGTCGCTCTGATTTCCTGTGAAGCTTCTGTCAGTGAAACACTTCCTGCATATTTTGCTTTAACTGTTTTTAAAGGCGAGGGCCTTCTGACGGACAGCTGAGCTCTGCCGAGTTTACAAATGATTTTAGTTATATTTTTATTAATGAATTACACAGATCATTAATATTTAAGTTGAATGAAACCTGACTGTGTCACCAGTGTTTCCCTCTGGTTATAAGTTCCTTGATAATAACAATAACTGCAGTTTTCGTCCTCAAACACAAAATCTTCTCAGTGCCGTGAATCAGAAAAATGCAGTTTTCTTTTTTTAATGAGTTAATTGGCCACAGGTGTGAATGTGAGTGTGAATGGTTGTCTGTCTCTCTGTGTTGGCCCTGCGACAGGCTGTCGACCTGTACAGTTGTCGCCTTATGACAGCTGGGATAGGCTTTGTTTAATTTAACTGTGGTTATCTTTAGCCTAGCATGTTTCTGCCATTCGTGCAGCAGTGTTTAATCATTTTCTCGTTCCAGCATCTGGACATCTTCTATTTTGTGGCAGACAGATTCTTGGTGTATTACAGCCACTTTCTGTTGCTAGTAGCTCATTATATACTCACAGGAATTGGTTAAAAACAAGGGAAATATATATTTAGGTGAACTATTTTTATTTAAAAAATAAAAGTGACTGTTCAAATATTGAACATCTGTAATAAATAAGGATTATTTTGAAATGTGAATCATTCCGATCATCTGTGCTGGAGTCTGATAATAAGAAATATGGAGCTGGAGACGAGAGGAAGAGCTCCACTTTAAATGTGAAGTGTTTGCAGCGGTCGTGCTGACCTGCGCTGAGCTTGACAACAGATGTGTGAGAAAAATGAGAACCAGTTAGAAGTGATGTGACTGTGTATCTGCCTCCCATTGGTTAGCTGAGTACCGTTGGTATCCTGTTTTCATGAAAGTGGGCGGTGTTAAGTGTATGAATGTGACTGTGAAAGTGGGGGTCCGTGGGTCATCTCAGCTGAGGTGGATGAAGGGCGGCGTGGGTATTCGCTCGGTGCTGCCGATCTTTTATCGGCCTCTGTTGCTGCTCGCTCACTTCCTGCCATCAGCTGTCACTTTCCCTGCTTCTCTGTTCCTTTTCTGTCTCCCCGGCCTTTCATTTCTGCCTCTCACCCCCCTCTGTTTGTTTTCCACCATCTTCCCCACACCCCACTTCACCACCAGCACCAGCACCAGCAGCAGCAGCAGCAGCAGCAGCCCTATCTGCTGCTGTCTTTTGTCTTCTTATCGTTTTCTTCCAGTCCCCCTCCCGCGCCTGTAATTGACTTCGTTTCCATTCCACTTGCTGTGATTGACAGTAAAATGGTGCTGGTGTGAGCAAACACTGCTGGTCTGTTTTTTACACTGCAGGTTCCCTCTGCCTTTAAGTCTTCTCTCACAGATTCAGACATAGCTCTCAGCTCTGTGTGCAGAAATAGGTTCAAGATGTGCTTCATTTAACTTTAGTGCCCTCACAAAGGAAAGGACATATTTACAGTAATTGTTCTGAGAGCCTTCACACTGTCAAGCACAGCACCATGAAGTGCTCACAACAGTGTAAGAGGTGACTTTAGAGTGCTGCACACCTCTCAGTGGTCACCATCTTGGCTATGTAGCAGACTTCCTGTTTCTGCGTGGGTTCTCCCCGGGTTCTCCAGTTTCCTCCCACAGTCCAAACGCATTATTTCTTCTTCTTTCGGCTGCTCCTTTTAGCCGTTAGCACAGTGGATCTCATATGGATTTGATGGATCTGCCTCCATCTCCTTTCACAGCATCCTCCTCTGTCACACCGACCCTCTGCATGTCCTTCTTCACTACATCCATGAATCTTCTCTGGGGTCTTCCTCTTTCCTCCTGCTCATCATGGATGAAGTGCCATAGTGCTGTATGACTTTATGGTTGGGATGTGACTGTGGTCTAAGACCCTTTGATATTAACATCAGTACATCACAGGGGTGCTCTCGACACAGCCCACCATGAACGGGGCTCTGCGGAAGTGCAGCACAAATTCGTGAGGTAACGTTTGTTCTTTCTGGAGGACGTTGCAGCACCGTGAGCTGCTTTACTGCAGCCTCCATTTCAATTTGAGGTGCGTGAAAAGCAGCTGAGAATTTGTAGCACTGGCCTCCTGATAGCATCACCTTTAGCACCGCAGCCAGCTGCTTCTTCATGGAAGGGCTTCAGCTACGCTGCTAATGCCTCATTATTGTTCTGAAAACATTTAATTATTATGGGAGCAAATTCAATTAAACTGAAAAATAAAATATGTGAGGACGATTTTCTTACAGCTTGTGGCAAAAATTAATTACATTAATAAGAAGTGGAATAACTCAGAGACTGGCTCTATGTGAAAATAGCAGAAAACAGAAAGGCACAGCAGGGGGCGCTAAACCTGAACGCTGATATATGACAAATGCTTTTTGTTTTTCCTACATTAACTGTTTGTCCATTGAAAATAACATCATTTAGTATGTTAGAAACCGCTATGCAACATGATGGACAGTAAATATACAAAAATACAGCCACCACGCCCCTCCGTCTGCAGCTCCAAACCGGATGCAGAAGCTTCTATGAAGGACAGACTGAGCTCTCAGACCCGGACTCGCTGCTGACACATCCAGCACCCCAACATTACTGCGTAAAGGCTGGATCTCTGAATGCTGGAGTCCATCCAATGCCACCGGCCTGTGAAGTTATTCTGGCGAGAACCCTGAAATCCCACCTCGTTTAATTTGTGCTCCAGAAATAAATGATTTATCTGCTAGAAACGAGACAAAGCAGGAACTGGCATGAGAGCACAGAAGGAAAACAATGTGCCGGCTTTATGTTTTCATGTGTTTGTTCAAATTTGCAAGAAACTGAAAAAAGTGTGTGTGCGTGTATGTGTGTGAGTGTGTGTGTGTAAGGAGGTGTAATTAACTGTTTTAGTCATTTAGCTCGATTTACTCGTGTTCACTGAAGACGTGATGGCCAGTGTTAATTTCGTTGCCAAATTATTTTCATCATAGTTTTCGTCGACGAACCTTTTTTCATGACGATAACGAGACAATAACTAAATAAAAACTACATAAAGGGATAAATACGATAACGAAATTAATTCACACTTTCGTCAGCGAATGAAAACGAGACAAAATGCTTGGCAGGGATGAAATCCAATCAGAACTGATTTAATTTTGTGACAGGGCGGGACAAGTTAGGAAAACATCCAATCAAACGCGCAGTTGCGCAAATTTGCTCTAAACCTGGGAAGACCAAACTAGCCTGTGATTGGTCGTTACTTCCGATAGAACTAAGTGATGTAAACAATGTGAGCAGGGAGAAAGAGAAGAGCCGATGTATGGACACATTTGTCCTTTGATGTTACAAACCAAACGATGTGTAAACCATGTGGGGCGACTATCTCGGGTAAAACACCACAAATCTTAAACGACATCTGCAAACCAGTCACCCAGATCTCCATGCAAAGGTCAGCATTTTAATGTCATGCAGGGTAAAGTGTTTTTCCCAGTTGTGTTTAGAGAAAATCTCCCACACCGCGGTGGATTAGCCTTTATAATCTTAGTCCTGAACATGCCCTGTACCTTTCAGAGCGTCCTGCTGTAAAACGCTCGGATTATCTCAGTAAGGTGGTGTTAATGATCAGGTGTGTTAATATTATTAATAATATTCCATAACTTTGAATAAATGTTAATTTTGTGTGTGTATAATGACTAATTCAAGGGAACTGAAGAAAAAGCATTTACATTTTACACCCTTATATTTTAGTCGACTAGATCGACTGTAGATTTAGTCGACTATATTCTTACGATAATTTCATCGACTAAAACTAAAACTATTCAGATGACTAAATCATGACTAAAACTAAATCAAAATTTGCTGTCAAAATTAACACTGGTGATGGCTCGTCTCTGCTTTGTTACCTGTTGAAAATCGAGCTTCATCTGCTTGGCTGAGTTCAGTGTACGCTCTGCTCGAGCATCAAGCTTCTAGTTTTCTTACAAAAGAGGTCAGGATGTCGCTTTCACAGGTGCTATAGAGTGTCACTTTGGTAATAATACTCATTTTTGAAGACCAAAAACTACATTGACTCTATCAGAAGATAACAGTGGGATCAGGAAGCATCTAATCCTTTGAACCCAGCTGACTTCTCTCCATTGAGGGAGTCTTCTTATCTCCTGCAGTTTCTACCTGAGAACCACAGATAACACCTCCTTCTCCTCCTCCTTACCCTCTCTCTGCTGCTGCCTCCCTCCATTTTAACCCCCCACTGGCATCTGGACCAGTTACACTGGTTACCAGGCATAACCATGTGACTTGTTGCCAAGGTAACCCCCAGCGGATGGGCAGATGGGGGGTCCTCCATCCTTGGCAGTTCAGCCAGTGATGCTCCATCTTTGAGCTGGAAGCATTTTTTCCCCAGCTTTTCTGCAGCAGCAGCAGCCAGCAGCGGCGATTAAAGCTGTCACAGGATGCTCATACGTGCTGGCGACGGAACGGCGAGGCGTTCATACATAAAACACGAAGCTGTAACCCCCCGAGACAACACGAGTATGCTGACTTCTTCAATGGCGGTCTATATTTATCATGTTGGTGGTGTGCTTGCTTCAGATTAGGGTGTGTGTGTGTGTGCGTGTGTGTGCGCATTATCTGCAACATGATGACACAGCTGTGTACAAAGTCTCAGTTGCTAGGCAACCCCATCCGAAACACTGAAACTATAGTGTGTGTGTGTCTCTGTGTATGTGTGTGTGATTGTGTGTGCAGCAGGTTCTCAGCTGGAGGACTTGTAGAGGATCAGTTTGATCCCTGAGAGCAGTTTCAGTAAATATCACCTCTGAAAACAACGTCAGGTGGCTTAAGTCAAAGATTATCATCATATTATTTTTATTTACACAGAACGAAGGAGCTTCACAGGCTGTGGAGGAGACATCACCCGCTGACCTCAGAGGAAACCCCCCAGAAACCCTTTAACTCCACTCAGACGTCTCTAGTTTAGTGGAAAGCCCTGCTCCAAGTGACAGTTGTTCATACCTTCAAAATAAAGTTCTTGATTTCAAAATAAAGCGTTATTGACTACAAAGAAAAATGGCTGAATATTTATTAACCGTGAATCTCCAGAATGATGAAGCCAAAACTGCGGTCCCTCTAATGTGTGCTTGAGTCAGTCTTCATAGACTCTCATGTTAAAATGTTCATATTTACAGCCTGGAGCAGACTTTTCTGTCTCTGTGGATAGTTTAACCTTTCATACGGGCTCTACAGGGGTGATTTATTTTTAATAACTCACTCTCATAGGTATTGCTAATGCTTAAAGTTAGCATTGGGGCTGTTTGATTGATAGGTGTCCTGAGACAGGCAGCTGTAGCCGATCGCTGCGTCACTAAACTGGACCTCTTGTTGTGTTTTTAAATATGTAATTCATTTCTTATATTGTTTTTTATCCTGTATCCAACATATTCAGAACTTTTGATTCCAAAAATTTACTATGGCAGCGGTTCAGGGTCACCTGATCCAGCCTGAACTATGAGCTTTATCAAAAAGGAAAGGTTCAAGCCTAATCTGTAAAGTAGAGGGTGTCTGTCTCAGGAACCACAGGTAAGCCAGCAAGAGTGAAGTGCTCCGTTAGGATAATATGGTAGAATCACAGGACTACTCACAGGTTCATCTGTAACCTGTAGGAAATAGATCAATATGTAGAAATAAATAGGAGTAGTGATGAATGCAAGTATAAGCTGACTGAACAGGGGTTAAGGTCATATATGTAAATGATGGTTAAAATTTCAAAGTTCGTGTGTTAAGAATATTAAAATGTATTTAATTTGTTGTTAAAGGAAAGTCAAAGTGAAAATTTCTGTGTAGTCACCTGTTTCTGGACTGACAGCTGATTGGTGGAGGTGTGGGCGTGCGCAGAGAGAGGAGGGGAAAAAGGAAAAGGAGCGCGAAGGGTTTGTGTTCAGCTTTGGCGGGTCAAGCGAAAGTTTATTATTTTCGTTGGTTAAACTTGTCTCTGTGTCGGATATCAGCAAGATAGTCGAAGGAGGAAAGCTTTTCACAAGGTGCGTATTTCTTCCTGAGAGTGGTTAGATTTAATTGTCGTAGTTTGCTGGCTAGCCAGCGGTACTAATTAGCATTGCTAATTGACTGAAAGCTGCGGTTAGCTAACACAGCTCAACGCAAAGGCTTCGGCTGACAACTGAAGCGCAGGGACGAAGAGGAAACACCCAGATAGTTCTCTGAGCCTCCAGGAAAGCTCAGGGTTCCTCTGGCACACCGCTGGAAAACGACCACTTGACGGGTGCACGCCCTTATACTCCATTCCTGCTCTTGGAAGGACCGCCTGTGACTGGTGATACTCTGCGCCGCCATATTTGGAAAAAGGTAGCCGTTCTTGATTATTGTTTGCTCTCAGTGAGTGAACCGACCACTCTTGGCGATATCAGGATAGGATAGTGTGTGCATATAGAAAAACATAGTAAGCACATGAGTACAAGGCAGCTGGGATAATAAACGTAGATATATTGTAGATGTACATGAAGCATGTGGTTCAGAGGACATCGAGCAATGTCCAGCCTAGAGCCACACAACATTATCTCCATCACAAAGACCTGGTGCTGCAGGAACTCGTAGGGACTCAGAATCAGTTTTACTTCCCAAAAAGTCCCTACTCTATAGGGGTGACACTTGCAAGGCTAAACATGCAGTTGGTCAAATACCGTATTTTTCGGACTATACGTCGCTCCGGAGTATAGGTCGCACCAGCCAAAAAATGCATAATAAAGAAGAAAAAACATATATAGGTCGCACTGGACTATAAGTCGCACTTTTTTTTTGGGGGGGGGGGGGGGGGGGGGGGGGGGGGGGGGGGGGGGGGGGGGGGGTGGGGGGGGGGGGGGGGGGGGGGGGGGGGGGGTGGGGGTTGGGGGGGGTGTGGGTTGTTGTGTGGGGGGGGGGGGGGGGTTTGATAGAATCCGAGACTCAGAGCACAAATTCCATCTTGAACGGCAATTTAAAATAATAATGGATTAAAGAACAGGACGAACACGGTTACGCCTACGTTATGCTAACATAGCACATTCAGCTACATGACGCACAACGAACTCGTGTTCGGTATTGTAACGTTGTAAACACACTTCAAAGTCGGCGATATTCACAACAAGGTCGTCTTTATTAACAGAAAAACGGCTGCTGTAGGCCACAGCCACGCCAACCACAACTACAACAGCGGAACAGCAACACACACACAGGCAAGCTCTCGGTCTTTTTCTCTCTCTCTCCATGCTGCCTTCACGAACCTCCCGAACAGTCCGAAATCCCACAACATCAACACGCTCTCTAACTAAGAGAATCGCTACAGTATGTTAACGTAACATTAAGTTATTCAGATAACCATAGCATAAAGAACATACTAACAAGTTAACCAAACCATCAATCCATTGAATTCTTCATCCTCGGTGTCACTTCTAAACAACTCCGTACACTCCGTAGACGAAGCGCCGCTTCCTCTTCTGTGTCGCGTTAGTCAGACTCGTCGTCAGCTGCAGTTCCAATTATTCCAGCCTTTCTGAATCCCAACAGGATGGTTTGTCACTGAAGCCCATGTTTTCTTGATCCATCCAATGACTTCCAGGAAGTTGGGTGGCGCATTCTCCCCAGTTGCCGTTAAGCTGTGCTCCTCCATCCACCATCCACTGCGCCCACAGGTTACGCAAGACTGCCTTAAAGCTGCAGTTCACGGAGATGTCAAGTGGCTGGAGTATTTTGGTTCAGGTGTTATAAATGTCACATATAACGTCGCTCCGGAGTATAGGTCGCACCCCCAGCCAAACTATGAAAAAAAAGGTGCGACTTATACTCCGGAAAATACGGTACTCATCTTCTATGTTATAGCCACCTACTTTCATAGTAGAGAAATTTGGTTGTACACAGTAATTTGCCTATCAACTTCTTTAGGTCTTGGAAAGAAATAAATTCCTGGAGCTACTTTGAGTGTAAACACAGCTATAGGGTGGCCATCTGTAAATCTCCTATTTACCGATCGGCCTTGTGTTGCCTCTAAATGAACTCTTGATGTCACTGTGAGAACTGTGAAACTTTCCCTCGGTAACCCCAGAGGACGGTGGCAGGAGTTCAAGTCATATTCTTTTCCTGAGAAAAACCGTCCAGTTCATCTCTGCACTGCAGCTGGAGCCAAGTTGAGTAATTAGTTGGTGGCAGAGCGACCTTGGTTAATTACATCACTGAGAGGGCAGAGAAAGTGTCTGTCCAGGATCTTCGTGATGCTGATGCCAGCTTCACAAATGTGGCTCATGTTAGTAAAAAATGGCTCCAGGTTTGGATTTTGATGAGCATTTAATGACGGCAGTGAGGTCGGATCATCCTCTGAATACCGACAAGTCAGGCTTTTATTTTTTTAGTCAGTTCATAAGAGTTCCTTGTTTTGCAGTGGATGACTTTATGCCCTGTGGAAGTGAAGCAGAACTCATTTTGATGTACGTGGAAGGTCGAATGAAAATGAAGCAGATGAACAGCAGTGTAAAAATGCAATAAAGTGACTCGATGGAGGCCTGAAAAACAGAACGTCCAGGCAGGCAGGTTTGGACTCTGCAGGGGAGGGAAAAGTCGAAGGTTTCAGGGGGTCGGGACTGTCGTGAGGAGGTTTGGAGTCCGCCCAACGGAGGAGAGCTGGGTCTGAGGGTGCTTCAAAAAAGATGCAAGAGCTGTGGAATAAAGAGTGCACTGAAGGGGTGGAGGAGGAGGATGGGACAAAGATGAAAATAATGAGGCTATGAATGAAGTAAACACATTGATCTGGCCATTCAATGCACCCTTAACCTTCAAGGATAAATGCTTTTATGACCTTTTGTATGACCTTTCAGGGGGACTTAATACAGTTGGGTTGTTATCTCACTGGAAGGTCACAGCTGAGGGTGAACTGCTGCCCCGAGCTGACCTTCATACATGTTCTTTCCTTTCAAGCTGTGCCTCCTTTCTGAGACTGCCTGACATCATGGAGACTAAATCAATAAGAAGCAATTCTCTGTATTTTCCTTTGTTGGGTGTGAAATTTTTGGTCTAATAAACATTTATGGTGGATTATTTTTTAGCCGTTCACTGGAGAATACACTTCTCACATTCACCGGGGCGCGAAGGGTTAGGTTTAGGGTTGGGGTTTGGTTAACGTCCCCTCCTTTTATAGGATTTTCATCTGTGTCTGATTGGAAAAACCTTTTAACAATAAATTGTCTGCCAAAACAAATGTGAGCATTCGTTTGAACATCTTCTAGTTTTTGAATATTTGTGGAGGTTAAACGTCGTTATTGGTGTTTTTTATGGCGCATGGGTTTCTCTACATTTGTGGTCTTAGTAAACTGTAGTAGAAGATTTCCGTGTATCACAGTACCATTAGATATTGTTGGGTCTCCTGAGACTTACTACTACTTACTGCAGTAGGAGCTAGTATAAGGGTCTTTTTGAGTACCTTTTGATAGTATTCTGTGTGATCATGTATTTTACAGGTGTGTGCATGATTGTCAAGCTCAAAGAGGGGATTTTCATGTGTCACAGGATTGCAGGTGAAGTTCCTTCAGCAGTTTATGCCTCCATCCCACATTAATTCCCATATGGAGTATCCGTAGATTCCATATAAATGATGGATGGAGCTTCCAGGTTTGAAAAGTGGAAGTGCCTTAAAATAGGCTGCCTTTCTAACAACCAGCAGTGAGCAACTTCCCAGGTTGCCAGAAAGATGCAAACACAACATGTTGCTCATTGTCCTCAGTCTCCAGGGTAGGCTTCAGGGCAGCCGTACTGTAACGTATCCT
This sequence comes from Archocentrus centrarchus, assembly GCF_007364275.1. NCBI lineage: Eukaryota > Metazoa > Chordata > Actinopteri > Cichliformes > Cichlidae > Archocentrus > Archocentrus centrarchus. The sequence continues at coordinate 33,150,152 of NC_044362.1, read as the reverse complement.
TGGTTTCTCGGTCCACCTCTTGCTCAGGACATCTGGTTTCAAAGCGCTGAGAAGACCAAAATTAGATTTCGCTAAGCACTTGTTACATCATGCTGGCTATAGTTGTATTTAACTGTGTATAAGCAGCTAATAGTTACCAGTCACAGTAGCTTAGCTGTTTTTTTCCTCACCTTGTCCGTGTCTGTCATTGTGGGAAATGTGGTCATGGGGATCCTCCTATTATGGGAACCACCACGTGGAGGATTTTAAGTACAGTATAGTCACAGCTGTGCATGATGCTGTCACAGCACATTGCAGGTGTGACACACAAAAAGCCCATGTTTAATAATGGGCGTGGTCTGCATTACTAATTTAAGGGGAGAAGGTGATTCTCATTGGCTCGGTTGGTTGAGGGAAATTCCCTAATGTTAGTATTAGGCTGGAATCACAGATGAAGGAGCCTCAGCTAACATTCAGGAGGACTGCACAAACGTCGGCTACATTCAGATGGTGCAAATGTGGTTGAAACAACAGTGTTACTTCCTCAGTCAGTGGTGCATTCAGGGACACCTCAGTCAGTTGTTATCCACATATCTCCAGAGTCACAGTGATTGACGTGGATCATTTAGCTCAGGTGGATAAAAATGGGCTTCAAAGCCAGTGTTTGAGTTTGAGTTGCCTTAGGGGTTTTTTTTTCCCGTAACCTTTACATTCTTCTCTTGATCGATATAAAACAATTCCTGTGCACAACTGTCCCCCTGCTAGAAAAACACTGAGGTTATGTCAGCATAACTTTCATTTTGGAGCCTTTTTTAACCGGCCAACAAAGACGGGCAGCTGATGGTTATTCATCGTGTTTGCTGTCATATTTTTATCTGACAGTTGTTCAGAACTCAGATGAGAAGAAGCCTGTTTGGTAGATTTTTATGGGAGTATTTATTTGATATTATATTTTCAGACACTTTAAGTGTCTCATGTCCATCTAAGAGTAATCAGTAATATTTCTCAGATGAAGAGGCTTTGATGGCAAATCAGAACCTTCTGTTGCTTCAGAGGTAAGGAGGTAAAGCAGACTGAGTTCATAACATTTCCTGGGATCGACTGAAGTGAAGCTGGTTGGAGCTGATGGGAAAAGGAAAATGCCGGAGGCTCAAAGAGCAGCGCGCAGTGATGCCGGGAAACAGGATGTGTCGAGACCCTGCAATGGTTGCTATGATTTACCTTTCTGTACAGAATAAGTGAGGAGTAGTCCCCTCCAGCTCATCTTTAGGCCTGAAATACACCCAAAGTAATTTTTAGTTTTAGCTCATGTTTCAGCTGTTAGAGAGAAAATATCAACATCAACAAGAAAGATCTAAATTTTTTATTTTTTGGCTCTGGTTGGTTGTTATTAGGCACGTTTGGTTGGTGCATTCAGTTTTTAAATGTCAAGTTAGAGCAGAAAGCTGAGATGAGGATGCCGACAGGCTGCTGTGGGATTTGTCTGTTTTCCAAACCAGCCAGATGAGTTTGCTTCACTGAAGAATAAAGAAACAAACAGTTTACACAATTTATATAAAAGTTTTAAGTTATTTCAGGTGCTGCGCCCGTCACTGATCCTCCACCCCTCCTGAATGCTTCTAAACAGCATGCATTCAGGCTGAAAACAAACGCCCCACAATCCTTTGCAGCTGCTATTTCTGTGCAGCTCAGACCGGACCGCCGTTTCTCCTGAGGTCCAAACCCACGCAGGTGTCCACCTGCCTGAGACGCCGCGTCAGCGTCTGTAATGACAAACTGTACACCAGCATCCTGCGAGGCAGTCTGATCTGTGACATTACTCTGTATGATTCAGTGTCTGTTTCCCTTATTTTCATCATAAATTGAAGCTGTATAAAAACAATCATCTGTTCTGCAGACTTCAAAACATGATTAGCGGCTGCTGTAACTGTAACCATTGCTGGCAATAAATCAGACGTGTTTCTGGTGGGCGTTGGACTGAACTGGGGCTGTCGTTCGTCAGCAATTCTGATCATAACTTTCAAGATGCAGCTAAGAGGCGGAGGGTGTTGGGCACAGACTCAGGATCTCGTCTCTGCTTTTTGAGGACGATGTGGTTCTGTTGGCTTCATTGAGTGCAACGCAGCTGGGACGAGAATTAGCACCTCCATGGGCCAGAGTAATTTGGGCTGGGCCTTGTAATTACAGAATGAATGTTTTGAATACTATTGCATGTAGTTGGCTTGCAAAAGTATTCATACCCCTTGAACTTTTCCATATTTGTCACATTACAACCACAAACATAAATATATTAAACTGGATTTTAATGTGAAAGACCAACACAAAGTGGTTACAATTGTGAAGTGGAACAAAAATTATAATGATTCAAAACATTTTTTACAAATAAAAAACTGAAAAGTGCTGTGTGCAAAAGTATTGAGCCCCCCTGAGTCAATACTTTGTGGAACCACCTTTTGCTGCAGTTACAGCTGCAAGTCTTTTAGGGTTTGTCTCCACCAGCTTTGAACATCTTGACTGAAATTTTTGCCCATTCTTCTCTGCAAAACAGATCAAGCTCAGTCAGATTAGATGGAGACGTTTGTGAACAGCAGTTTTCAGATCTTGCCACAAATTCTGGACTGGGTTTAGGTCTGGACTTTGACTGGGCCGTTCTAACACATGAATATGTTTGTTTTAAACCGTTCCATTGTAGCCCTGCTTTATGTTTAGGGTCGTTGTCCTGCTGGAAGGTGAACAACTCTCCGCCCCAGTCTCAAGTCTTTTGCAGACTCCCAACAGTTTTCTTCCAAGATTGTATTTGGGCTCCATCTAGGGCTGCACGATATTGGAAATTAGTGCGATATGCGATATGGAGGTCTAGTATTGCGATAACGATATTGTCACAATATTTTTTCTTTTTACCAAGTTCCGTTGTTCAAAACATCCCCCGGGCAGCAGCAATGTTTTCACCAGTGTGGTCTCGGGGAAGTATGCACTTATAGCAGAGGCGTGTATGAGCTCAAATTTGCATGTCAAAAAGTGCACGGTAAAAAACTCATGTATGGCTCAGTGGTTCGACTGGACACAAGTCAGTAGTGCTAGCATAAAAATCCACTTCACTGAGCTCTGCCTTCTCATAAGGAGCGGCAGAAGCGAAACTATCATTTATGTTAGTTTGTGAACTTGCCTTTCGTTTGCTTGACTTTACCGGAGTAAGGCTGTGGGTTTTTAGATGTTAAATATACGTTGTAAAGTTCCTTGTGGTTGTATTGAAGGAGGGTTTGTCGTGTTTCCTCTTGACATGGCCACGATTTTTCGGCTGACTTGCAAAGAACTTGTGTCTGTGACTTCGTTCATGTGTGGAAAAACCGTATTTGTTCCGAAATTCCGGAGGTGCGGTGTCTTTAGGAAAAGTTGCTCTCTGTTTTCGTCTCGACTCGTCTCTTCAATTCCCGCCATGCTTGTTTTCCTTCTGTGTGTGTACGTGCTCCCTGCGCCGCTGAGAGCATGTGCTTGCTCTGGCCAATAGCGACGCGGCACCTTCACATTTAAGGTCGCGCGGGATTGGTCCAAAGTGCGGACATAAAGAAAGACGTGATTTATACATTAAATAATTAGAAATTATCGCGCATTTTTTAGATATGCCTATCGCACGTGCCAATATCGCGATGATGATATTTTTTCGATATATCGTGCAGCCCTAGCTCCATCCATTCTTCCCGTCAACTCTGACCAAACTTCCCTGTCCCTGCTGAAGAGAAGCAGCCCCAGAGCATGATGCTGCCACCACCATATTTGACAGTGGGGATGGTGTGTTCAGAGTGATGTGCAGTGTTAATTCTCTGCCACACATAGCGTTTTGCATTTTGGCCAAAAAGTTCCATTTTGGTCTCCTCTGACCAAAGCACCTTGTTCCACATGTTTGCTGTGCCTCCAACATGGCTTCTCTGGCAAACTGCAAACGGGACTTTTTATGGTTTTCTTTTAACAATGACTTTCTTCTTGCCACTCTTCCATAAAGACCACATTTGTGCAGTGCACCACTAATAGTTGTCCTGTGGACAGATTCCCCCACCTGAGCTTGGATCTCTGCATTTGGTCCAGAGTCACCATGGGGCCTCTTGGCTGCATCTCTGATCGGTGCTCTCCTTGTTGGGCCTGTAAATTTAGGTGGACGGCCTTGTCTTGGTATGGTTTACAGTTGTGCTGTACTCTTTCCATTTCCGGATAATGGATTGAACAGGCTCCAGTGAGATGTTCAAAAGCTTGAGAAATCTTTTATAGCCTAAGCCTGCTTTAAACGTCTCCACAACCTTCTTCCTGACCTGTCTGCTGTGTTCTTTGACTTCATGATGCTGTTTACTCCCCAATATTCTCTTAACCAACCTCTGAGGGCCGTCACGGAGCAGCTGTATTTGTACTGAGATTAGATTACACACAGGTGGACTCTTTGTAGTCATTAGCAGTCATACAGGGCAACTTCTGACTGCAACTGGTTGCACAAAAGGGGGCTGAATACTTTTGCACACTGCACTTTTCAGTGTTTTATTTGTAAAAAATGTTTTCAAATCATGTATAATTTCTTTCCACTTCACAACTACATACCACTTTGTGTTGGTCTTTCACATTAAATTCCAGTGAAATATATTTGTTTGTGGTTGTAATGTGAACAAAATATGAGAAAAGTTCAAGGGGTATGAAATACTTTTGCAAGCCACTGTATAAATGAAGAAAAACAATACCCAACATATCATTGTTATTTTTGCTGTGGACTGTGAAGACCAGTATAGGCCGTCTATTCCATTTAACACCAGGATCCAAGTGTAACAAATACATAAATGTCTTACAGATGAGACAAGAGAGGGAGAGACTGCTGCACTTACTTCCACTAAATTATCTTAATAGAAACCGGCTCTATTTTCAAGGAGAAAAATAACAACAGGAGAAATGTTCAGCTCCAACTCCCGTCTGGTTTGTTGTTCTGTAGGTTTTTGTGCTTTCAATAGAAAATGAAGTGAGTTCATCCTCACTCTAACCATAAACACATCCATTAATCACAGGTGACCTGTTTGTAACAGCTCTCATGACAAATTATTTTTTTTCCCAATTTGAGTGTGTAAATGTCAAACAGCAAACCCAAAGCTTCAGACTGAGTCAAGCATCATTGCCCATTTCACATGATGTGCCACCAACAAACAGTATGCAATGCAAAACAAAAAGTTAAAGGTACACTGTGGAAATCTCTCCACTAGATGTCAGTAGATTCCATTCAAGTGAATTCTGTTTTCTCCTCCCAGTTCTAGTGCATAATCCTAACAATAAAACACATTTTTTAAAAGATTTTTTCTTTTTTCAAACTTAATTTGTCAAGGTGTTATGTTGAACTACCTGCCTCAAAAAAATGACTGACTGTACCTTTAAATAAGTTTCTTTATCCTCTGCTGAACAACCTCTGACCTGTGATGTGCTGCTCAGATTTAACAGGTTGGGGGGAAATGGACTCATGTGATTGGTTCAGTATTCAGTGGTGATAACTAATAAATGCTCCCTTTTCTTTTTAGAAAGGAAAACATATTTAGTCCTTTATTTAAATATTTATTTTGATACTGAAACTCAACCTAAGGAAAAGGAGCTCACAGGCCATCAGGATGGGCCCCTCAGGCCCCACCCACAACGCCGCGGCAGATCAGTAGGGCGCTTTCTCCGCCCACCAGCTGGTAGTCAGCAACCTTCATTCAGTGCTGCTTATTTTGCCTTGCTGAAAGGTGAGATGTTTCCAATCATAACATGTAACAGCAGTTATGAAGAAACTTCATCTGTTTAAAGCGGTATTTTTAATGGAATGTTACACCACCCCCTTTAAGCAAGCCATTGCAATTTGCATGACCTTTGCCCTTTATCGGCTTGTCCCATTTTCGTGTCATGCATGTGTAGATGTACAGCATTGATCACAGGAAATAATCTACTTTCATGTTCTTGTCACCCAGAGGGGAACACCCATCATCCAGTTAATAGACTGAGGCCCGTCCACTTCTCTCCACCTGAGCTCCATCTCAGTGCTGCCACGCTTATTGCGGCTCACACCTTCTCAGCCTGGCCTCGTCCTTCCTGTCAGGTCAGACGGTGGGAGCGGATTAGCATACCGTATCGACGGCCGTGGAAGCGCCAAAACAATCGACTCGACGGAGGAAAGAGAGCAAATGTTAAGCTGCCGATGGCATCACGTCATCTGTTCCCTCGAGTGTTTCACACAGCAGAAAAATGTCCCAGATAGTGAATAATTTTATCCGATGGCGCCCTGAAATGTTTTTCTTTAAATAGGTGATGAAAGCAGCTGTGTCACACACGAGCTGATGAAACTTTTTTCTGTGAGATTCTAGAAAAAGGATGAAAGGTTGCAGGGGAGTGATGAAACGGCTTTACTTTCCAGCTCACAGTGATCTCCAGAACACAAGATTTTTAAACATATGCCACTAAAATAAAAAACTACAACTTTATGGAAGAAAACTGGGCACAGTGTAGAGTTTTTATATGAATCTGTAAGTGAAAATGAAGCAAACAGACGTTAAAATTAGCTTCTCTTCAGCTGCTTTCCGATGAAATGCTGCCATGTAAATAAACTTTTTAATATAATGTTGATAGTCATGGAGAAATGAGGTATCAGGATGATGATGAAGGACAATGATGATATTTTCTGTTTGAAGCCACAGATGTGTGAGAGAAGGGTGAACACAGCTGCATCTTTTAAAAGATACGAGCCGGTTTCAGCACTGATTACAGTAAAAATAATAATTATCATTAACAGCACACCTGATGCATTTCGCTGATTTCCCAGGCAGCAGCTGAAATGGTGCACTGTGGGAATATCGTGAGGAGCTGAGCTCCTGGTTCACTGCAGCAATTTTGAGGATTGGGACTCTCTGCAGAGCGCGACTCCGAGATGACCTGAAAGCCAAGTGTTAAGGGGGCAGGTTTCAATTTCCAGACCATTTGCAGCATGTCACTATTATGGGTTTATTTACCCATGTTTTCTATTCTGCTGACAATACGTGCTGAAAATGCCCAAAAATAATCTTGGACAATGAGGCTGGTGATGGGACAAGAACACTCAGTTTGGCCTCACATGCCTCCACATATTTACTGTTTAGCTGGTCATGATTCCAAATATATATGTCACGCAGTCTGTGATGGACACAAACACGATGATGTCATGTTTGTGGCATTTTAAAGCCCCAACATTTTGACTCCAGTGTGTTAGTTTTTTTGCAGTCAGGGAGGTCCCGTATTTGGACAGTTGTATTAAGATGCTCCAACAGCACAAACATGGGCAGGGCCCGTTCAGTGACTCCCCCTTACCAAGCAGCAAGCTGTCAGTCCACGTGAACACACCTCCACTTTAAGGCTTTACAGATGTTACGAAGGGTCAAACTATCCAGCAGAGACCAAAACCGTTCTTTGCAGCAGGCTGTAAACACTTTCGCTGTAAGTAGGACGTTTTAACATGAGAGTCTGTTGGTTCTGACTCACTTTAGGAAGCAGCCTCAGTGGCCGTTAAGTGCCATGGGCTAATGGGACGTGTCAGCAGGCTTTAGAGTCCATTAACAAAGGCTGCAGGCCATAAAACATGCAGCCTTCACAATCCCAGGTTGGTAACTTGTTGGGAAAGTTTAATGTTGGCACAGTCCCTGTTTTGAACTTTACAAATCATACTGTGACACTGAGCCAGCTTCCCTGTCGTCTGTTATCAGGAGTCTCAGAGTCTGTGTGGACTGTTCGGTGAAATTCAGCTTCACCTGCATTTGTGTACAACCCTTTCTACTCCTGTTACCGGATTACTCTCACAAAACCCCCAAACAGGCAGCTCTGGAGCATGTTCTGCAGAGTGAGATTTCTCTAAGCTGACTTCTGGATGTTTGTGACGTCCTCAGAGAGTGCAAGTCATGCTGAATCTAAAATACGTGTGTCATGTCTGTGTGTTTAGATTTGACTCTGAGAACAGCGGCTTCATTACCATAAGTTGCTTCAGTGAGCTGAGCGTTGCAGCTGTAAGCAGCCGCGCTGCAATAAACACACTTACTTGTTCTGACCCAACAGGAAGTGTGTTTAGAGATGGTGTTGGTTTGTTGAAATTCGGAGACCTTGAATGCATCATTAGATTCAGTCCCTGTGAGTTCAGGAGCTGCTGTGCAGACCTCCACTGCTGGACTTCGGGAACACCTTTCCTGTGTTTGATGCATGAAGAAACAAGTGCCGGTGTGACATCTGATCAAACCGTCTCCAAACCGAGTATGCAGTAATTTATTATTTCTTATTGGGGACAATCTGGTCAGCTAAATGGTGAAGTGAATTAAGTAAGTAAAAAAAAAAGTTTCCATCAAAAAAATTCTAAAAATCCTAAAAAAGTTATGGGAATTTCTGCCAAAGTAGGAAAAACGGGAGTAAAAGGGTTTAACCGCCAACTGAGGTGTGATTCTTGTGAGGGTGGATGCACTCCAAATCTTTTCCAAAGTGTGATCTCCCGAGGAGGCCCTGCTGTCTCTTAAACCTCCGATTAGCTGTATCAAATTTGTCCTCCTTGCAGCTGTTCAACATGAACCAGACTTCCACTTAGTCTAAACTAGGCTGACCCATCCAGCACGCCCCATCACCGCTCCTTCAACGCTTTTCTGCTGTCCCTCAGGTTTAATCTGTTCCTTTTATTCTTCATCCTCTGCATGGTTTTCTGTTTGTTTGTGCATCTCGCTTGTGAACCCAATCAAAGCAAAGCGAGCACACAGCAGTCGGTCGGAAAGCCGTGGGGGAAGTTCTGCATCAGACCTCCTCGTTCCTTTCCGGCGCCCGTGTCCTGCCTTCAGTTCCTCCCGCCACCGCTGAGCCCTAAGCGTGGCGTCGTTAAGATGCAGAGCACACAAAGATCCAGGCTCCTCCGTGAAACGCTGCCTTCTCGATCTACGTGGTCTGCCTCTCCTTTACTCTTACATCCCGGAGTGACTCAGGATGAGCAGCTTCTCATCATTTCGCTCCAGGACGTTTTGCCGGATCGAACCTTTTTGATCGTTCACTTTAAAGAACGACTTGTCCAGACTTTCCTGTTCCAACTCGCTCCACCTCCCACATCGCCGTGAACTCATTTACTTTTAAAGCAGTAAGCCGTCAGGAGCTGCATATAATTAGAAAAAAGGACTCACAGGTTTTATTCCTGCAGGTTCTTGTTGAATTTTGTTTTTCTGGTAAATGCTCTGAAAGGCTTCATAGTTTAATAAGAAAGGAAAAGCAGAACTTCTTTCGTCTCTAACCTTTACCTGGAAAGCTACATCACTATCCGTGTCAGCATATCCTGAGATCTACCCCTGAGTCATTCCATATCAAATCCACAAAATCTGAAACTTGTTCCAACCTGACCCCACAGAATGATTTTTAATGTGCAAAGTTGTACTTTAACATCCTCCTATAAAACTGCCTGAGCGACGGGCCTCAGAGCTTCACAAATACAGGAGAAATCCAGCTGAGATTTTCATGGCTGAAAAACACGTTTTAGGTTAGTGTCACAATCTAAAGCCAGCAGTCTGTTTTTGGTCAGCAAGATTTTTTCTGTGATGTCATAGTTTCAATAAACCGCTCCAGTTTAATATCTGTGATGATGCTTTATTGGTTTTCTGACAATTCACTGCTGAACAAAAAGGAGATTTTGGCTTTAGACTGTGGCGCTATGGCAGTCCTCATATGTTAGCCGACTGTGAGTAACTGGGAGCAGAATGACTCTCAGCTTCATGCCCAACCATCAACCCCGACCTCCTCCACAGCCATCAGTGAGGAAAACACAAAACGTTACCTGTTTTTTAATGTTTCTGCACAGAGGTGGGAGACCTAGCCTCAAATTAAATCATAATATTTTAAGGGAATATGCAGTAATGATAAATGATATTTATGATGATACAGGAACAAAGTGGTGAACGCTGTTTTATTGGTGACTGCAGCAGGCAGGCAGCAGCATTTATTAGTGTGGGCTGAGATTTCCAGGGAGCTGCTGTCATTGATGACAGACTGCCAAACTTAATGTGTGAATCTACTGCCACAAGGTCCCTGCAGCAGCAGCAGCATTACAGCGTAATAATACTGGCCGCAGCGTTATATACACTAAAAATGGAGTGCATTTGCCTTAAGTGGTGAAACAAGGTTTGTTGTTTCTATCTTCAGCGGGACCAGATACCTTACATATTTTGTAAAGTATTGTGCTTTGCTGTAGGTGTGACCTCCTGTAGCCAAACCACTTCCATCATGGGAGGCCTATGCTGCTCTCGCTCTCAGACATGTTTGGGGTTTGTGTCGCGCTCACATCACTAATATCAGATCCAGTTAAACAAACACCAGACCGGCCAAAAAAGTCAGCTCAGCAGACGGGCTCAGTGTTTAAAAGTAACAGGAAGTCCACAAATAAAGGTTAACCAAAGCTCTTCTGTTAAAACTTTAACCGTTCACCCCCATCTGTCTCAGTTCTAATAAAGTTTATTGAATGTTCTTAAATATGATCTCAACCGTTTCAGTGAAAAATACCAGAAGCCCTAATTTTTCAGATCTGATCTGAGGGCTGTTTGCTTTATTTCTGCTGTGTTGATGATGCAACAAGTGAAACCCTGAAATGCAGCCTGCAGCTAATAATGTGCAGAATAACAACAGTCTAAATAAAAAAGTGAGTCAGCCTCTGACAGGTTTAAGAGCCTCCCGCTGTCACGACGAGTCCCACAGTCCCTCTGCAATGAGTGTGCAGTCTGAGCTGGGAGCTGCGGTGCTCACAGCTTTATGCTCCTCCAGGTTTATTTAGACCTCACTCGGTGACCTTGAGACGAGCAGAAGCTCCTTTGTGTTTGTTCAGTGATGCAGGGTGAAGTGTTGAAGTTAGAATCGTCCTGAGATGAGATGCTGCAGAGTCACACAGATGCAGAGGAAGAATCTGAGTTTATCTTACATTTTGGGAGTTTTTTTTATTGGTAATGCTTCAAGGGGTTGCATACAGATGTGTCATATTTATGGAAGTAAATTGACGAAATGTTAATTAATTTTCGTCATCGTTTTTATCCTTTCAGGTGGTTTTAATTTAGTTATCGTCTCGTTTTCGTCATGGAAGAAAGGGTCGTTGGCGAAACCTATGACGAAAATATTTCGTCAACGAAATTAACACTGCTACTGAATCCATTTCATATGCTTTTGATGCAAATCAAAGTGACAACAGGTGCACTGGAGAGGGCTGGACTAACTGTGCAACCTGAGTGGGCTGCAGGTACCTTCTCATGCTGCCTGGCACTAAAACAAAAAAGCTAAAGAAAAATGAGAACAGATGAGGAGAGAGAGCAGTGTTCTGTGGACTTTTGGAGGTTTCTTATTGTTCCTGCTGTCACTTTCATTTGCACCAAAACAGGTGAAATGGATTCAAAGTGATTTATTCTTCCTAATTGAACTGATTGATATCCCTGATGTTTAACGGACTCTGTGTTGGCCTTTGATGATCGAGTGTTCCCTTAAATTGGGTGATAAACGACCCCCATTAGCAGCTGAAACTGCTCTGAGTCTGTTGCTACGTTGGTTCACTGATTGGGTGGGGCCTGGCAGGTAAAGGTTGGTTAATATCATGCTTAATAGGCCTAATAGCCTCGGTTGATGAATTCAACTATTTTTTTTTGTGGCAAAATTCTTCATATATAAATTTTGATAAAAATCTGTGTTAAAGAAATTTGGTGGCAACATGATTAGATTTAAATCAAGAAATGTGATGAAGGAATGAATGATACTTCTGATGATTCAGCTTCAGTTTGATGCACAGAAATAGACCCAAAGACTTTTATTGAATCCTGTCCCTCCTGACCTGTTGAGGCAGCGCTGCAGCTCATCGCACTCTCATTCTGTTCTGCAGACTCTCGACAGCAGATTTTCCCTGAGAGGAGGAAAGCTGTCATCTGTGCTTATCAGCTGGGGCTTCAGCCTGCAGCGTTTGTTGGGGTGTGTTATTCTGGAAGAAGATGCTCATTCATATTTAGAAATGGCGGTGAATGAATAAACCAAGACTTCTGCGCATGAAAAGACCGAGACGGCAGAGAACTGGAGCGCGAATCAGTTGCACTTTCACAGGAGACTTCATTACAGTCCACGAATAAACAGCCTAAAGAGGCGCTGACAGTTTAGTTGTTCTCTCTGGTCTGTGGTTTCCTTCATAAACTCACGTCTGTCTGCTTCCACTCCACTAATTACCATATTTACTCCCCGTGTAGTGAGCGGCACCGTGCTCCAGAAATCGCTGCATGGTGAAGAGAAAAGGCCCGCTGTGTTTCAGTCACCATGGAAACTAAAACGCCAAAAGCAGTAGTGCTTCGTTCTCAGGGAAAGGAGCACGTCAGAGGTGAAGAGACCAAACAGATAAATACCCGCCCTATTAATGTTTTATTCAGCATGCTCAGAGGGACGTGTCAGAGAGGATCTGAAACCTTTGTCAGGTCTGAATCTCTGCTGCTGAGAAGCTTCAGTCGTGAAGCAGCAGCTTGAAGCTCATTCACAGCTTCAGGATTTAGAGTAACTCTGCATCATTCCCAGCCTAAATAATCTGGTACTCCCTGTGTATGCAGCCCCTCAGTTCATTAAGCTCCTATCTCTTAAGGCCCACCCCTCCCTAAAAGCCCACTTCCTCCCTGATTGGCTGCCCCTCGCCTGGCTCCCATAAACATTTTGCTTCTAGAGAATAAAGAACACCAGTAAAACAAATGGTTGCTTAGATATTTAAGGTGTTAGCACTAAGTAAGCTAACCAGTTAGCCACACAAAAACTGCTCCCAGTACTGAGTAGTAGCATATTTTAACCAAAGCTGTTGTCTTTTGATAACCCGGAGGCAGTTTAGCTGGTAAAATTTAAGAGTATGAAAATGAAAGGTAAAGTCACGCTTTGGTCCGACGGAGCCTCAATATGAGTGTTCTGCCAATTCCTGTTTTTTAAACGGGTGTTTACTAACCTGAACTGAGGAACACATGCTGAGGTGATTTGTTGGGAACCATAATTTACTAAATGAACATCAGGCTGTGTTCACGAGCTGTTATGGGTGAATATTTGTGGGTTTCCAAAAATTCATATATGAAATAAATGGTAGCCACACCACAGACCGGACTCAAACTTGTGTCCTTTGGGTAAAAGTGGAGTGGAGTATGACCATGCCCGTTGGAAAGTGACACTGAGGGGGTATGTTGTGCTTTTAAAACGTGACTAAAAGGCTTACTGACCGTCTGAGATTGTGATGGCTGCTTACACCACCTCAGGAACGAGCTACAAATGAAACATGACACACCTGCATGGGGCTTTTATTGCAGCCTTGAGGATTTTCCAGTAATTGATCATTTCCTGCTGTCACCAGTGTGACTGTTTGCCATTGAATCCGGAGGAGCTGATGACTGAGCAGGGAGGAAGGCAGCCTCTGCTGGCTGACTGATGCTTTATTTTCCCTCCCCAGAAAACAAATCCTGATGATTCAGGACTTTGTGGTGTTTATGAGAGGCGAGTTTACAGTGCATCAAAATGCTGCTCTGCTGCTCACGTGTTTGGTGGGTTTGATGTTTCTGCTGTAGTGATGAACCATCAGATGTTGAAGCTGAACTTCTGCTGAACTCCGAAGAAAATGGCTGATAAACATTTGTCGGAGCTGATGGATCTTGATCCAGTTTCTGTGGCAGTTTTCCTTTTTTTAACTGCCAGGATTGTCTTTTATTTTTAATAATGCTTCTGGGCTCTTTGGATTTTAATCTATTGAGGTCAGATATTTTGGAAAAGCTCTTGGTGTGAAACTCTCAGAGGACGCAGGTTTAAATCAGTGACTCATGACTGCAGGTGATGTATTAATGATCTCCGTCTCATGTGTACTCAGCTAAACATTTTTGCTTGACTCTCATTCTGTAATTGGCACTTAGATACACTGCACTTGTTATTTTCAGGGTAACGTGGATGAACTATCAGGAAAAGTGAAGGATAAATTAAAAAAAAAAGTGTTTTCAAATGTTGCTAAAGCTATATTTGTGCCAAAGAAAAGCATTGAACATGTACTGTGGGCTTTTGGTTGCTAATATCTGAACAGACCGTAACGTACATCTTAAAAAATGAGGCCTTCCCCGACTCTCAGTTGCATCTAACAAACTGTGGACTGATTCTTTGTGATGGATAGGTAAAATTTTTTCATGAAATCCAAACTTAGAACACTTATGCCTGCTCCTGAGTGCCTCTGCAACAGTCAGCAATACTAGCTAATGTTAGCTTGGAAATGTCCGCTATTCACTAATGTTAACACAAACTACACATAAGAACAAAAAGCCAACACTGATGTGGCCTCTGATATTATTGTTATTGACAAGCTAAGTTTAGCCAGGTAGGTGCTAGGTACATAGTACATGGACAAGTACATACATACTTGTCCATGCTAGCATGTATGCTAATGTTATGTAATCAGGTGGAAAACAGTTTTTTCTGATGATTACTGTCTGGTTAAACAGGATTTTGGCTTTCAGGGAAAAACTATAGTTTTCATTAGCAGGCTATTTGATTTGATATAAATAAACCTCTAATATCTTCAGAAATACTATGAAACTAAGGATATTTAAAACTCCGTGCCTCAGTAAGACGTCAATTTAGACAAATTTTCTAACACAGCTGCTACAAAATTACAGGCAAAGAGGAGCTGGTTGATGTTCAGCCTAATTTTCTGTGTCTGTAAAGCCTCAGTCAGGACCAGCATTGTCATTCTTATTAAATTAATACTCCACAGAAGATAAAAGGTTTTCTCAAAGGACAGCTGTCTCAACTGTTCAGTCTGCCAGTAAAAGATACTCTGTTTCTCTATTACATTGTATGACATTAATGGTTTTCTGTTGTCAGGTCTTTTTGAAGAAATTTATCTGATTACTGGCATCTGCTGTTAGGAAATAAGACAAATTTTCACCCCTCATACTTTTGAAGTGATGCTGTGTAGCTACGATTAATTATAATCAGTTTGTGATTATTTTAGCAAAGGGATTAATCAGTTTGAGATAAATTAGCTGATTTTAGCTTTTCTGAATATTACAGCCAATTATGAGCCCAGCAGGTCAAACCCAGCATCATAAGACATTTGAAGACATCACTTTCATCCTTGGAAGGATTTTGGGAAAATTTAAATCCTTAACAAGAAAATCAATTTTCTAAAAACAACAGCTTAAATATCATTTTACAAACTTTACATTTTCATAATGTGTGATTAGGTTTTGTGCGTTCTTTCAAGAGAAAAAGAAAATTGTTGAGAATTTATTTTTTTTTACACATATACATTTGATTAACTGGTCTGCTGCAATGTTAACTTTTCAGCCAGGGTCTTACATTTAGAGGTCATCCATGTTTAAAGGCTCTCGTCTTGTTTTAGATGTTCAGAATAATAACGACCCCTTTGGGGTATAAAAGCACCTGAGCTGCATGTGGTGATTCAAAGGACGAATAAGATGAAGGTCACTGATAACGGCAGCATATTGTAGCCTTTGCATTAGTACATCATCCTTACATTGTAGATTAATATCCACTGCCATGAGCTCAGCCTGGCTTGATGCTGTCAGGGTTGAAGGACCAAACCAGCAGTTCAGCATGTTATAGCTCAGCTCAGAATATAACATATAATCCAAAACTAATTATTAACAGTCTTGAATGTTACCCAGGTCACAGTGTGGACTTTTTGAATTGTCGATGTATGTGGGGTTACAACGATCTGCGTATCATTTTATCCACCATTCAATTGTTGTGCTTTTCACATTTCCCCAAGAGTGTGGTTTCATCTGACCAGCCGTCCAACATCAACAAAATGGTTAACTATTAGATTCCAAACGGTTTCGGTGAACAACGTTTCCTTTAGGATTTAACAAGTAAATAACAAACACAAGTTCTCAATTAGCTGCCTGCTCAGTAAGTTAAGAGTCAGTTACCTAAGTAGCTGGTAGTTAATGCAACAGCATTAAAGTTGACTAGTAGAGCGAAAATAATTTTTGGATTGAACAAGTCACATTACACATTATATCCAGTCTACTGTTACAGATAACTTGTAGCAATCTGTGGCTTTTATAGTAAAAACCTACTCTAAACCTACTTTAAATCAAAAGGCTGCTGTTCTTTCTCAGTCTCAGGAATTGGTTTAAGGAGGTTTGACTGATTATACTGACTGCTGCAGACTTTATTTGGAGTTGTTAAAATGCAAAAATAATGAGTGCTAGAAATAACCTCCACTCACTCCCATCCCTTTTCCTGTCTCTTCTGCATAGTAACTTAAGCTCATATCAGTGGCACAAACACCTTTTTCCACTTCGAGTGACCTTTTGCTGCCCTGGAGTCGCTTTAGGTTGAGTGAAGACCTGGAAAGGATCTGCTGAGGAGTCGAAAGCACTTTATGAATTTGTGAATGGATTCTGTTCAAGCTAAAATGGATTGTCCAGGATCTCTTTAAACTCCTGGTTTTCCACTTCTGAGTTTAACTGATGTGGATTCATGTACTGAAATCCTCAAGGAAACAGCTTTGATCGTAACTCCCATCAGAGATAACCTCCAGTTGTATCGGTTATCAGCTCAGATGCTCCGAGTTTGGCTCATAAACTCAATCTTTCCCTCCACATGTGTTGAGATACCACCACAATGTGTGGAGCTGTTGTGTTTTATGTCTCTATAATTCACCCTGATCCCAAAAACATCCAGATAGTGTCTTCAGTTTGGGAATACACCCAATAACAGCCTCTATCTGCCCCCTCTGGGGCAGTCAGTGGTGATGAATCGGTTTAGCTGCTGAGCCGAAGCCGCCCGACTCTGCAGTGCTGAGCCTCCAGGGATGCCACAGGGTCACAGAGTGATTCCAGCTAATTAATGAGCTGCATAAAAGGTGGAGTTCAACACATCAGTTACAGCAGGATAATAAAGTAATCTCAAAACGTTTTAATAACTCTTAAAATGAATGAACAAGTCTAATAAAGAACCAGTTTGGTACATTTTTTTTGTTCTTAAAATTATTCTTTGTCGTTGTGGTGGTTAATATATAGCTGCTTAGATGCACATTAAGTGATCAATGTATTTTTAATGCTAAATATTTGGTGTTCATGACTCACTGATGAATTTAAGCAATCCTATCATGCTGTTGATGTGGTCGGACTCGAGCTGGATCCTGTACAGTTTGAGCTCGAGAAGGAACTGCCCGTTAACAGGGAACCATACATAAACTGTTCTTTTCATGAGGCATCTACTGCTTTGTCAAAGGTGCTAGCACCTCTGAGGAATGCATCAGGAGTTCTTTGGGTTTATGGTGATGCTGAACCTTTGAAGGACAGTAGCTTTGTTTTTGCACAAAGTTTAGTTTTGTGTTCACTGGTTGTTTCGTTGGGTTCAGGGACCAAAGCTATCTTCAAATGCAAGTGTAATTACAGATCATTTTTGATAGGCAATGAACGGGGCATAATGAAAGATGCTGGAAGGATAAAGCCATGGCACAAAAAGCTCCACTGGAGATGTCCATGATGGTAACGATTAGGGCTGCAACAATTCATCGACCTAATTGATTAAGAAAAATTAGTCAACGTGGAATTTCAACATTGAAGCATCATATTTTAAAACCCATCCATCTATTTTGTTCTGCTTATCATGTGATTTTGTAATTGCAATACACTACAGGAAGATATGGGGGCAGTATTGCTTCCATTGTCTGCCAATAACAATACCAACGAAGAAGAACATATCATGAACAACATAATGATGGTGGAGCAGAGAGGAGGGTGGAGAAAATGAAAGAAAATGGAGACAGACTGTCAAAAGTGTGGGAGCATTTGACAGAAACAAAAATAAAGCTGAATGCAGAGCAGAGCTTTCCTGAGCGTTTCAAACGCCGGCACCCTGGAGCTGTGACCTCTGTGACGACCATTTCCCATCATCATGACGTTGCAGCCCTAGTAACGATGAAGGCTGTCCCTCTGTGGCCCTGCTCATTTTGTTTATGCTGAAGAGTTCAACTTTTCAAGGACCAGCCAATCACATAGTGTCTATTCAAGTGCTCCAGTGCTGGCTCCAACCAATCAGATGATGGTATGAAAATCTCACGAGTCCGCAACGTACAGAAGGATAAAAGCATTTTAAACTTTATTTTTGGAAATTTAAGTTTTGGAGCAGTTTATAGCACATTTGACTGTTTGTTTTTTGTTTTGTTTTGTTTTTTTTGTATTTCTCTTCCTTCTTTAAAAAGGGTTTCAAAATGTCTGGAGTCATGATCACGATGATTGCCTTGTGGCATGACTTCCTTCTAGAAGGACTTTGGTGTTACCGATTCACGCCACTTAGCAGGCTGTTAAGGTTCCCCCAGGAGCTGCTCATATCTTCAGTTCCTTGTGACCCTGAGGCTGTTGAGATCGTTTTCTTCTCTTAGTCACCTCCAGACATCAGCACAGGTGGAATTCTAGTAAACACACAAATTTATTGATCGAAAGACCTCCGAAAAAAGCGGTACCAACAAGTTCTGCACTTCCTGCTCTTTGCTGGTTAAGTTATCTAATCTCTTGTGTTAAAAAGATAACATATTTTCCAAAGTTATCTTTTGAATTGTGAACCCTGACCTCTCAAAATTGGTTAATGATTTAAGGACTGAGGATCCTGATGGGGATAGCCAGCCTCCGATGCTGCTTGCTGAGGAGGTGGGATTGAAAAAAACGGTGGGAAATCATCAAATGTCACTGCAGTCAAACATATTATACCACTGTATTGGCTGTGACCTAGTTGGGGCATTGTGCAATCCTCTTTAATTGAAAGCATGCAAATTTTTAAGCCCCCAGATGTACTGCACATGTACCAAGAGATGCCAGTCAAAATGGGACGCCCACAAACTCAGATTAGTCATCGCGACGTCATAGATTAGTCTTCCTCCAAATCCACTGCAGATTTCTTTTTTTACAGCTGTTTCCTTTGAAAAAGACTCCAGCCCAGCACTTGTTTCCCCCTTTAAGTCTTGAAAGTTTAATTTGACTCCTCTGTGACGACCATTTCCCATCATCATGACGCATTTCTCTGCTTCGTTCTCATTGGTCCACCATCAGCTTCGTACTGTACTGTGATGTCATCATTATGGAGACTCAGTAATGCATTTTCATCTGGATTCATGACCAGCAACGCTCCCTGTGGACGACATGACTTGTGCATTATGGGAGGATGTTCACTCAGACATGTCTGATGTGAAGCAACAGCTCAGGGAGCTTTGTACTTAATGGACCACATGTCTAATCCTTGAAGAGACGCTCTCTGCCTCTACCCTACATTTAAGAGTCATCGTTTAATAGAATATAATGCAATCAAAGTGATAAGTGTTACAAACTTCTTTTTGGGGTTCAGTTTTCATTCAGGTGAAGAGCTTAGGCCAAACTGTCCAAAGAGTAGTAAATGAATAATGCAGCAAACAGCTGATTTTACCCTCATTCATTTTTCACTGCTGTTCTTGGTGTGCTGGGAAACAAACAGGATCTCCTACAAACACATACAGTGTAAGGCTGATAGTGATGTTTCCTAAAGTTTACAAAGGTGTCACAATCAGCCTGTTTATGAGAACGTGCATCATCCTGTTAACCTGACAAATTACATCATTTCATCACAGTCCCTGGTAATCATCTTAATCTGTTTTCACACATGCACCCTGAGCCTTTCTAGAGATGATCTGTTTAAGGTGCATGTGAGAACATAAATGTCCATCATTAAATGGTCTTTAACCTCCATAATAAGCTCCCTCCTACTCGTGTCCAATTACACCCACCTGAGAATGGTGCAGGTAACTGTGTGTTGAATCCACAGCAAGCTGGCTGTGCAGGCTGTATATACATGATGGATGTCACCCATTGGTTTTGAACTGACATGCTGTATCTGTGAACTGTAGATGTACACAGACTACTGCTAATTATTGTTAAGTAATATCCTAATAAAATACCTGACTAGAGGTCTGTTAGCAGCCAGCCATATTACTTTTCAGATGAGGAAGGTGCTTTCAGCTGCTCCCTTATTCAAAAGGGGTCGCCAAGGCGGGTAGCTCCACATGGTTGATTTGGCAGAGTTTTATGCCAGATACCTTTCCTGATGAAATCCCAAAGGGGTTTACGTCTCCTCCTGGAATCAAACCAGGGATCTTTTGATTGTCGGGCGAACACGTGGCCCCACGACACTGGATAATTCTATCAAAATGTTCCGAATGGTACCAACAACAAAAACATGGTGGAAAGGCTCAGTTCAGTGGCTCCAGTTAGCTGAGGTGAGGCCTAGCAGACAGCTAGCTGGGAGGCCTGTCAATAAAAGTGGTCACACCCCTAACTTTAAGATTTAATCAAATTCACATGGATGACTTGGAGATGAAGTCAGCCCTCATACAGATGTTATACAGGCTTAAACTCTTCTAAAGGCTGTAAATGTGTTTGATTATGCTGTAAAGTTTTAACATGGGAGTCTGTGGGGATCCACTCACTTTTAGACTGAGTCTCAAGTGGACATTAGCCACTTGGCTCTAACCATCTCATTTTCCTCCTGTGGTGTCATATAATGCTAGTTTGTCAGAGACCATGTGTTTTGGCACTTGTACCTTGAAGCATCACTGCAGCAAGAGATGATGGCGCCATGTTTTAATGACCAGCAAAGAGGATAGAGGGGCGAGCAGGTTCATGGTTTTGTTTCCACCTGTTTGTGAGTTTTAGGCACAAAACAGTGTTCAGTTAGTTTTAGGAAAGGTGACGGTTTGGGTTAAAATATGGTTAAAAATGATGACTTGTGTTTGGCAGCCCTGACTTAATATTTGATCTGGATTTTATGTTTCCTTGTTTGTTTAAAGCCTCTCGTTTGCGCTCACGCCGCAGTGACCTGATTTCTGCAGTGACATTTTGAGCTTAAACAGTCGATGTAGAGATGAGACCAGCAGCTCGTTGCTCCTGTAGCGATGGGGAGATGAGATGACGTGATGCTCCGCTGCCATCATCACTGTTAAAGATTCTCTTTGAGGATGTTTTAAAGACTTCAAACTCTGTAACACACTCGCTGTAATCAGGATTTGGTTTCTTTGCCTATAAGGACACCTGTAGCATCAGGCTTTCAGGGCCATCTGTCTCCTCGAAGCTGCACCTCTGCCTCATGCCGAATCTCCTCCACAGGCCTGATGTTTTAACTTATTCTGATCGGGCAGGATTTAAAGCTGCATCTCATTAGCCCAGTTTTTTTTTAGCTCACAATGTGGCGGCTCATCCAATATGTGAGAGGAATGCCAGAACATGAACTGATCTTTCCATCTGTGCATGTTAGCTGGGGTTTTATGAGGAGAAATTTTGAAATTCTTCACCAGTCAGCCAAATCCTTTCACCAGCCGTCCTCATCTTTTAGTTTTGATTGAACTGACGTATGTACATGAGACACACGTCCATCAACTTCTGGCAACTTCAGGTTGTCTACAGGATATCCAGGTTATATATCAGGCTTCCTTTGAACACCAGATTATTGGTAATATAATAGCAGAGAGGTATAAGGTGATTTTTTTTTTCTTTTTTTTTTTTTGTGTGTGTGTGTGTGTGCAAGGCAAAGGTGTTAATCATTTCTGCTGCATGTAAAAAAAAAAAAAGAAAAAAAAAAAATTAAATACAACAGCTCTCACATCTAAACTGTACATCTTGATAAAAACTCACAAAAGTTCTTGTAAAAGTCCACAGTAGGAGCATAGACTCAGAAAAGATGGCCGTGGCTTCTGAGATGTTACAATTTTTGCAGCTGCCAACTTTTTTTCTTTAGCTAACATTCGCTACTTCATGTAACAAGATGCATCCAAAGACTGTTTCAGTGTGCAGATTAATGCTAAGTAAAAAAAAAAAGTTCTTTTAAATGAATAAAATCTATCAAAATTTACATGAATTTTGTTTGTTGTTGTTGTTTTTAGGTCTTTAAATCAGGAAATATAAAAACCTAATCCCACATCTTTATATTGGCCCAACCATAGCTCTGTAGCTATCCCCCAGGTAGCATACTATATGTCAACTAGTCCAACTTCACTGATCCTCCAAAAGTTAGCTTTCGATCTTCATTTACATCCAGAGCAGTGGTTATAGTAGTGTTAGCTTGCTTGCTAGCTGGTTAGTATCTTGCTAACTTCTGATATGGTTAAACCTCTTAAATCCTCTTTCATGGACACCTTTGATGTTAAAATGTAGTGTAACGGCCACAATGTTTATTTTATTGGAGTTTGGAGCAGTTTCAGCTCTAAATGGTGCTCAGTGTTTTCTGATGGAAACTTGAAGAAGTCCCTGCTAGCTGAAGAATAGTAATTACTCTTCATGGTTAAAGCTAATACCTGTAAATCCTTGAGGAGTTTGATGATTTTCCTAAACTAAACCAGAAACTGTAATTTTGGAAGGAGGGTATTTTCACCTTTCATGTGTAAGTGTGGTCTTAAAAGTCATCTACAGTGATATTAAAAATGACTTTAAGGGAGGGAGGACCACCTCGGTTTACTGCCTGTCAGTTTACTGTTGTTTCATAATGGCTTCCTGCTTCAGAGGCCATTGATCTACTTCATGAACCTTTTACTGGAGACGAACACGCCCTCAGGATGAACACGATGTCTAATTGAAGCGGGGAGGATAAAAATAAACTCACACACACACACACAGGAACAATGCCGATGACACGACTGCTTCCAGTGAGCAGAGCGTTGTTCAGTCTTCATCAGCCCCTCTGTAGGCTGCTGCTCTGCTTTGTTAGAGATTAAATTAATCACAACTCTGTTGAAGTGGCTCAATTAAAACCAACTAAAACATGCATATTAGCTTCACTCCCAGCGAGTGGCTGCACAGCCTGCAGCGTTTAGATGGCACCGCTCTTCAAACGTTTTACCTGTCATGTGACCTTTTTCCATCTTTATGCACCTGGTGGTTTAGGCTAATTAGCACACTGGAGTACATCTTGGGAAGTAAAGCACAAACTCTCAGTGATGAGATGGAGGTTTGGTTTCACAGTTTAATCCTCAGGTGACTGAACTGTGTTAGCAACTTCAATAAATCAGTGTGTTTGGGGTAAAATGCCAATAAATGGAGGAAAGGAAAAAGTAAAGTATGGCTAAAAGCAAACTTCTTCAGCAGCTGCTACAGAGCCAATATGGACTAATGCATATATATAACTAATGCAGGCTGGGAAATATTACAAATGTGGCTTTGAAAATGGAAAAAAATGCATAAATACAGCATGTCTTTAAAGCCTACTAACAGATAATAACCCTTAAGTGCAAGAGTGACAGATTTAAAAATGTTCCAATTATGTTTTTGATTTATTGAACGACCTCGTCAGTTTCTGATCTCAACAGCAGAATATTTCCAGCTTTTTTTGAGTCTCTTCTATAAAACAGAAACCTTGAAACTCGTGTTTATATTAAGTGCATTACAGAAGAAATGCTCTCTCCTCCCAAAAGGATCTTTTCTATCAGCCTCAGAATCAGAAAAAGTCCTTGGTGATAATTGGTACGTGGATGAGAGCTGTGGGTGAAGGGTTTAGAGTGGAAAACAAAAAGCCTCTCAGCGCTGCTGCTTGAATTACACGTCCTGACACAGACTCTGCTTTAAAAACGTAAACACCGCGTTCCCGCTTCCTCCGGGGAAGGAATTAGTGAAATGAGGAACAGGATGTTCTCCACAGGTTGGAGTAAGAAAAGGAAGAAGAGGTTTTCTCGGGTAAGAATTGAGATTAAATGAGAACAAAGATGAAAGCAGGTTTTTATCTGATTTAAAATGATGGCTCTTATGCGTAATGTGTCAAGTACCTCATCCTCCTGAAAGCTTCGTGTTACATGTGTGCGCTCACTCCTGTCAGGTGTTTAGGACCGCTGAGATAATCCAGTGTGTTTCTACTGTGATCCGCTCTTTAAAGAAGAAGCACATTGACAGTAAAGGGTGATTTCATCCTCTGCAGGTTCTTCCTTTAAGCAGATTTACATGATATCATCTTTTAAAGCGGCTTAAGGATGCTCTGATTATCTTTTTTTTTTTTTATTTCTCTCTGTGCATTTTCTTTGGTGACTCAAGTGCTCACTATCACATTTCATCATCTTCCTCTGACCATGGACCACTGAGGTAGACTCAGCCAGCAGCATGACACTAACAACCATAACTTATCTACACTGTAAAATTAGATAAGTTATATTAAGTCACATGCACCTAATATAGCATGATGATAAAGATCCATCCATACTTACTTAATTTTAAGTTAAACATATCTCATAGCTCTAATATCTCTTGTATGCAGGGCCATGAGCACGTATTTGTAGGTAGGGGTGTTCACACTGTTCAGGGTAACTATCTGGTGTTTATGAATATGGAGAATGATGGATGCTGAGGTCTGATCTCTCACAGCGGTTTTGGAGGCCTGTAGAAACCACAGTTTTGCTAGCAGGGCACTGATTTTATTTACAGGCACATGTTATTCTTTAACCTGTAAACTGGCAGCACCAAAATCACCTGAAAAAACTACATAACACACTCTGGTTATTATTTGCTCTGGAAAACCCGTTTTGTAGCCTATTAACTGGCCACATCCTGTCCGCCGGATGTATGAAGTGCATTTTATGTGGCAGGCTAGACCCTCCCATTTTGATTGACACCTATTCAGCCAATCATGTTAAGAAATGGTTTCCACAGAGCCAATAATAACCAGAGGGCGTCACATAGCTTTGCCAGATGATTTGGTGCGGCCAGTTACTTGTTTGGCCGAATGAGGTGTCAAACAAAATAAGACGGTTTAGCCTGCCATATAAAATGAACTACAAATGTCCCGCGGATGGGACATGGCCATTTAAGAGGCTACAACAGCCCAAATCCGGTGAAGGGTTGTTTTACAGACACTAAAACTTGACCCTGGTGCAGTGTTCCCCAGGTATGACTCCAGGTACCAAATCCAGATGGACCTTTTTAGTTAATATTACATGCAAACTTTGTGATGGTGTGCTCCCTCATTTTCCCAATATGAAATTTTAAAAATGCTCGTATTTGTGTCAATATTCATAGAGCCGTAGTGCCAGATGTTCTCCTAGATTTGAAGGATCTAGCTCAAGTAGTTTGCCAGATGCTTGAATTTTAAAATGGTCCCTTTAAAAAATTAAATGGGAAATAAGTCTTAAACCCTCCCGACCCAAACACTCATCTGTTTTTGTTTTGTTTTTTCAGAAAAACAAATATAGCAGGGACCTGAAATTTTGTATAATTCATAGACTGTAAACGGTGTTTAAATTACATCTTAAAATCCAGAGGAGGCCCCGTGGTGGACCCAGGACACGCTGGGGAGATTATATCTCTCGGCTGGCCTGGGAACGCCTAGGGTCCCTCCGGATGAGCTGGAGGAGGTGGCTGGGGAGAGGGGAGGCTGGGCTTCTCTGCTTAGGCTCCTGCCCCCATGACCCGGCCCCAGATAAGGGGAAGAGAATGAATGGATGGATGGAAGATCCAGACAGCCATTTTTTCTCATGTCTGTGTCCCATACGCACTTACAGGAACACTGGTTTTATTTAAGTTACAGTGTGTAAAATCTTCACCACTAGATGGCAGCAGGACAAACATGTTTAAGTTAGCCAGGAGAGATCAAAAACATTCAAATTAGACTGTATCTCATAACGACGGTTTGTGTAAAAAAAATACAATTTTATACACTATATTTTAACATATTTGAATAATAGCAATGTTATCGATACATCAGGAAATAAAAGTTAAATATTTTAATTAAATATTTTGCCGCATTTTACATTTTTAACCCCAGATCACCTAAAAAAATCTCTGGCCACCCTTCATCTGTAGTGAGTGTACTCGGGTAGCAAACTGACTCCTGACCGGATCTGTCGGGCAGTCAGTCCACTGTTTACCTCAGCTGTCAGTGCCGAGTGAGTAGCGTCCATCTTTGTTTACTCTGGAGGAGGCTGTAAAACTTTGAAGGGAGTCTGATACAAGTCACTGAGTCAGAGGAGCTCAGTGGAGCTCATTGAGTAGTTGTGACAATATCAGGAATAAATGAGCATGTTTATACATGTTTTTGTGTCAGAGCCCTGACTTCAGTTCAGGAGATGAAGCTTCAGGTGAGGAGGGAGAGGATTTTATTCAGATGCTGGTGGTGGTGTCTCTTTTTGCTTCCTTGGTGAAGGGGATCCCTTCTCTGAGGATTAAAACATAGTTATGATCCTTCATGTCTTCAGTCTGAAGGTGCAGCCACAAATTTAAATGTCCCTCCACAGCACACAAATGCTCACGGCTCTCTTCTCCTCCGCCTGTGGTGTACTACATATGTGGCCGGTCTCAAACCACATACGCAAACCACGTTGTTCCAGGCCAAAGTTTTTAAATATATTTGAGTACAGTTTTTTAAAAAAATATATTAAATAACCTAAGAAGAATTCTGACTGCACCTTTAACAATTATTCATTGAACAGCAACCCTGATCACTGGCTCAGTGTAATTAATCACCACAGGAGGCTCAGCCATGGTGGCCTGTTAATACCTGAAGTTTTCTTTCCTTGCTCCCTTCCTCCCTTCCTTCCTTCCTTCCTCTTATATTCAGCGTCTGAACAGAACACAGCTGAAACAATGATCGTAGGTTTAAGGATTTGAAGGTGCATTTGGCAGTTTTTCCTTACTTGAAAAAGTATTAAATGAAACAACTATGCACAAGTACTCAATGTAATCAAGTAAACTTCAAAGTAAATATAAATTAATGCAGTAAATGAAAGAATCTTTGAGTTTATCGTGTATTAAGCAGATTGTTGGTTAGTTTTTTAAGAATAAAGCCAGCTTTAGTCATTTTTGGTGGACTGGGCCTTTTAAAGACCCACAGCACAGTAACACCAGAAAGTTTCTCTAAAACTAAAAGTCCTCAGCAGCTTTATTGTCCTCCTGAGTGGCATGCTGGAAACAGGATTTATTGATGCCTCCACCCGCAGCACGACACCACTCGGGGGGCCATATTGGCGTTTTACTGACATGTTCAAACAGTTTGATCAGTCAGATATCAATAAAGCTGCTTTTCAAATCACTAAGAGAATATTTACCATGCTGCTGTCCTTTTGTTTTGTCACGCTCTTTAAAAACTGAGAGCTCCCAGAGCTGCAGATGAATTTTTTTTATTTGCAGGTAACATTTCAAAGTCATTTGAAGCACAAGATTGAAGAGGAAGCTGAACTTCTACCACAAAGGTCATTTTAACTCGTAACGATGCAGCTGTGATGCATGGGCTGCTGTTTGTAGTGCTGCATGTCCTCACAGCAGGTGAGAAGGCGTGCTGTCCTTTGCATGAAGTATTGTCAGATTGTGTCTCTGCTGCAGAGGATCTGTGAGAGATTTCTGAATAATACTTCATGACCTTGTTTCAGCGTCAGCACTTTCAGGAAAAATTCTAATACATGAATATAAAGATATTCAAAAACTTCTCACAGTATGGTACAGGATAATATACAAACTTAAGATCCCAAAATCTGCAGTTCCTCTAACGTCCACTTGAGGCTGGCTCCAAAAGTGAGTCAGTACTGCTCTGATCCTTCATAACAAACTTTATACATTTAGAGTGTTTAAAATTAGCATTATTAGAACCATGGCTGCTTTAACTGATGCTGACACAGGCCGCGGTAGCTGCTGTCTACCTGCTAGGCTGCACCTCAGCTAATTGGACATGCTCGTTAGGTGATCCTTAATTGGACATAGGTGTGAATGTGAGCATGAATGGCTTCCCTGTCATAGACTGGTGACCTGTCCAGGGTGTAGCCCACCTCTTGCCCTGTCAGATCTGACATATGGTTTGCTGTGTGGTTAATTGTACTGGTTACGTTAAGCTTTCCTTATGGGTGAGTTATAAAACACCACCTGCACAGGTATTCCGATGGTGGACGTTATCCATAGAGGCCATTACTGTTTTTGTATCAGGCTGCAAACTTGTTTGTTTCTGCTCTAATGTTGGACATTTTAACATGGGAGTGTATGGAGACTGACTCACTGCTGGAGCCTCAAGTGGACTTTAGAGGAACTGCAGTTTTTAGCACTGGCTTTATTCTTCAGCCCTCCTGTTTAGCGTTAATGATTTGATGTCACCTGCAACGCCAGTAGGATTCACACCTGTGTCGGAGCTGTAGCATGTCCTTATATTTAAGCAGTCGTTTGTCCCAGCATGCAGTGCATCACGGTTAATGCTTACACGCGTCCCTCCCCGTCTTCTTCTTCTGTGCTGCAATAATTGAACTGTCCTCCTCTTCCTTCCTGTGCTGAATAAATTTCCTTCCAAAATATTCCTCCTGCCACCAGGAGAGGAGACCCCGCCATCCGAGCACACCCACTCTGACGCACACGCCCTCGTATCTCGCAGAGTGTGATATATGCCCACTGTTATCATGGGAAATAAACTGTCGGAGAAGCTTTTTCACAGACTGGCCGTGGAGTCATAAAGCTGAGCGAGATGGCAGCAAAAGCGTCTCCCTTTCTGTCTCTCAGCTGAGGTCTCAGCACAGTGGGAACAGTTGGGTTTATTTATGTGCGATTACACCCAGAATCCATCGGGCCACAGTCAGCCTGACCAACTGTCACTGAGGAGTTCAGGGTGGACACCACCGTGATCGTTCATATCAAGTATGTGCAGGATATCTGTTTTCTTATATCACATTGAGGTTTTTCTCGATCTACGGAGTGCAGTGTGTGTCAAAATGCACGTCAGACCATCAATTTAGTTCTTTTTTTTTTTAAATATTTAAACTTTTCTTAGACTGGTATTCTTGACTTTAAAAAAATGAAACCATTGTCTCTAAAGTTAGTGTCCACTTGCTACAATTTTCTTACTGCGTGCTAAGCGTTTGTGTCTTTTGTAAGAAACAGGACTGAAAGGTGACAGATTTCCCCTCACAAGGATCGCTGCACGATGAACATGTGAGCAGTGAAGTCAGGCAGGCTGTACAACCATGGACTCTATAAAGATGGACGCAGCTTCCAGGTCTGTAGAGGAAACAAACACTTTCTTCTTAAAGGCCACTAGGGGGCGATATCTATAGTTGCAAAGAGACTTGTGGTCCAATTGAAGCCTATGGGGAAAAGGCCCTCTGCCCTGACCTCTTTAAACACTTCCCGATGAGTCATTTCAGGTCATAATGAATAAAAGAAAGCCGTTACTTGATGATAGCAATTTCCAATAAAAATGAATGCATAAAGATGGACGTTGGACTCGGTCCTCGCGGTGACTCATCATTGCCTGATCAGAGTTTATGTATGAGCAAACAGGCTTCACCTGCTGCAGAATGACTGGACTTAAAGTGTCCGCTCGCAGCCGGAGAATAAAAATGGGCCTGTGTGTTGTGATAAAGTGGCATTTTGAACTGAGAAGAGAATCAGCTTTTGTGGCATTTTCCCACTTCACAGCCGAGGGAACCGCTTGTTCTCGGGATGACCTCGGGGCTTCTCAGCAGAGAGCTGTCCATCGATGCAGGAAAACAGGCTCTGCTCGCCTTCGGGATACGAACTGTGGCTGAAATCTAAAAGAAAGATGCATCCTGGTGTTTGTGGAGCTGGTTGCTCTCACACTACAGTGTCCTCGTGGAGGCTTTTCTATTGTGAGAAACTAAGTATAGCCTTCTGGCTTTTCGCTGATCCAGACCTCATCATCCTGCCTGACAGCTGAAGACAGCACCAGGGGGGACAGACTGGGCACCTCTCCCCTCATTTTGCCAGAGTTCAACTCAATAACCCAGCAGACTGAGACGGAGAAAACCCAAGACGGCCTCTTTCGCAGACGAGGACACGGACCTCCAACGCCTCTGTCGGGACTGAAGCACTGAGAAAAGCTGACAGAGCTGAAAGGAGTTGAAGTGGAAACTAACACATACATTGTGGTTTGGTTAAAGTTAAAGCAGTTGAATTATCTGCTGCTCAAATTAAAGCTGCAGATGGGCAGCCTGTCCAGGGTGTACCCCGGGTCACCCCGTGACCCTGAACTGGTTACATGGATGGATGAATTATGTAAAGGAAAAGCTTGTAATATTTGGGCTATAACAGAAATAATATATTACATTTAATGTATTTTTAATAATGTAATTTTAGATTTTTAGTTCTGCCGTTTCAAAGAGAAAGTCGATGTATTATCACGGCGTCGGCATCGGCGGCGTCTGTTCCACAGAAACTTTAACGTTGGCCACAACTTGAACGATGTGACCTGGGATGTTCAAATTCACACCGTAGATGCATCTACTAAAAATCTCAGATAAGCTTGAATCTCAGCGACCTTGACCTGAAGGGTAAAGGTCAGAGGTCAAGTTCTCTGAAAATCTTGTGAAAGCTATAACTCGAACGATGTGACCTAAGGTGTTCAAATTCACGCCGTAGATGCGCACTGGCCAGACCTGTTAAACTTCTCACAGTCGTTCACTGACTTTACCATAACAACACTTTGAACCCCCCCACCCTTACAAATTCAAGACAGCTCTTGTTTATATTGATTCCTTATTACTGAAAATATGTCCGGCTCGTGGTGCTCACCTGGTTGCCTGGCAGCCTACATACCAAAGGTGCTTCCTGCATGTCGTTCTCCCCACTCTCTCCCTATTTCCTACCTATGCTCCTAACTGTACTGTCAAATAAAAGCAAAATAATAATAATAATTATTATTATTATTATTATTATTATAGAACAGAATCAGAAGCAATTATAAGACACGATTAAAATGTCAAACTATAAAACTAACGAGACACAAATTATTTAAAATAATTGAAATTAATGTGTTACGGATCTTATTTATCTTGTTAATCACAGATGATCAGTTAGTCCATCTAATCAATGCCTACCGACACACAGTCTGTATCAGTGACAGACTGACGGTGTTACAGACGGCAGACTGTCTGTTTACTCCGCTCGCCGGCTGCTGCGAGCCAACCCCTCTGTTCCTTAAACTGGCCAATCACGTCACACCGCACGCTGCAACCCGAACCCGCTCACCTGGCAGCATGAGCATCTCCATGGAAACACACATGGACGAGGTATGACTGGTGATCCCAGACAGGACTGATGGGAGGGAGGGAGGGAGGCGAGCAGGTGTCACCATGGTGATCTGGAGACAGAGGGATACTCCAGTGAGCGGCTGTTGCCATAGAGACACAGAATGCATGTCATCCAATGCTCTGCAGGGATAGAAAAGGAGGAGGAGACAGTGAGAGAACACCTCGATGATGAGCTCAAATTTGCACGCGCCGATTTGTGGCTGATTAATCAATTAGTTTATTTATTAAGAAAATCAATCTGTGACTTCTCTGATAATCAGTCAGCAATTCACAAACAGCGAAAACCTCCCGCTCCCCAAATTCAAACCTGTAATGACAGCTGTGATCATCACACCAGCCTTTGTGTCTGTATTGATTCATCTTGGCGTTCAGACTGTCGGCTGATGGAGAGCTCTGAAACGAGGTCAGGATCGAAGGTCGGTCAGAAACTGAAGAGCAGGAAGAACGTGTCAGTTTTAAATACGCAGGCTTTGTTTCATTAGTTATTCTTTTAAACATTTAATTGGTATTTTAAATTTTAATTGGTATTGGTATTTTAAATTACAAATTAAATGTTTTTATTATGCTTATTTTAAGTGACTGCATAACCCACCTGCAGTACATTGGCACGCCACTAGAGGGCCGTTCTCCACATCACCGGTTCATTTAAAGTTTTAAATGCTGAACGTCACCAGCTGAAGCGTTTAACACCAGTGAATGTGTTTGTGCTGCTGGGGATTTTTGGAGCATTTTAATGCTCAAAGCTTTGACAGGAAGCTTCAGAAACCAGGTGACATCACATCACCTGGTGTCCACACCAAAGTGGAAACTTTCCTCTGAAGCTGGCTCTGCACAAAGAAGTGTTGTTTAGCTGAAATGGACAAAAGAATGAGAAACAAAAGAGACTGAAAGTGCACATCAGCTTGCTGACAGGACTTTTATTCATGACTCTCTCTGGACCCCAGTGGCTGTTTCTGTGAGGTTTTCACAGCTCTGAGCGTGTGAAGTGCAGCTTTTTGCAGAGAGAGTAAGAAATCATGTAATTGCACACAAAGTGTCTGGCTTCAGCTTTTATGTGCTGAGTGACCTGTGCAGTAGAGGTCACGTGCAGCATGTGGTATAGCTGTAAAAATGTCGTGGGCCATCATGTGAAACAACTGATGTGGAGCTTTATTTGTGACTGGTGGGTTTGCTGAGGGTGCATGCTTTCCTGCTTCATTCTACATATTTTTATGGAAGGTCAATAAGTTGATGAGGGTTTTTGATATTTTTAACACCTCATTTACACCAATTACCCAGCTTAAGCTTTAAGATGTCTCCTTCCCGACATCTGCAGACATTTCCTTTTAGTCCTGCTGCTTCCTGTCCATCTGCATCTCCATCTCCACTGTACTGAAACAGTACTGCATATGTTCAGGATTAATGAGCGTGCCTCAGAGCTGGGCCAGCCAAGGTCAGATGATTTCCAGCACTGTCAGGTGTACCTGAGGCATCTTTGTTTTGTAATGAGCCTGCAGTTTGGACTGGGAGTCTGGGCGAGGATGAGACTGAAGTCTGTTAATGAACCTGAACTGTGACTGCTGAATGACCCTCAAGCTGCTCAGAGGAACACGGCCTTCTGATTTTTCTGTTATTTACTGACAGGAAGGCTTTGTACCTACTCAGAGGACTCAAAACACACACACATGTTTAACTGGAAGTGGTTTGGCAGCAAGAGTCGGAGACCACAGCAGGTCCTCCTGCTGTGAGCTGAGAATAGAAATCTGGGGCTGGACAAACACAGGCAGGTCTGATGAATCTGTGTTTTTGCTGAGGCTGCAGATTGTCGCTGCAGATTTGGCATCAGCAGCATCGTCCTGTCTGAGTTGTGCTGCTGACCCTTCATGGTCACGGTTTTCTAATGGCTGCTTCCACAGCGTAATGCAATTCAAACTGGTTTCATGAACATGATCGTTGGTTTAGTGGACTTGCCCTGTTCCCAAATCTACATCCAGTAGCACACTTATGGTAGAACATGTCATGGAAGCCTGAATGTAAAGCTAACGAGCTGCAGGGAAATTGTGATTCTCAGAATCTCAAAGGAAGTTTTTCAGTGTCTTATTTAATGCGTGAGTACAAGAAGTGAAGCTGTTTATGTCAAGGTGTGCTTTGGCATCTGCCCCTGCTGCTATGGTAACAGGTCTGTTGCTGCAGGTTATAACCCAAACCTACCCAAGTAGTTTCAGGGCCTGAACCATGGACTGTATATAAAAGATGGATGTAGCCATCATGATGTCAACCATTAGTTTTGATTCCACATTTTGAAGCCTCAACATTAATGTTTTGGCCACTTATTAGTTTTTCAAAGCTTGAAGTCACCATATTTAGACAACAGATGGAGTGCTAAGCTGTTATCATACCTGCTAACTGGTTTTAAGTAATAGACTAATACCAGAACTGGAGCTCAGATGTGTTATTTGTCAGATAATTGAATTTAAAATGCAGGGTGGAGTGGTCCAAAAGTGAGGCACTGATCTGCTGCCATTGTCTCTGTGGATAGTAAGAACTATCCACAGAGACAAAAACTGCATTTATGCCGGACTGTAAACATGTTTATTTCTGCTGTAGAGTTGGACATTTAACATGGGAGTCTATGGGAATTTTGGAGGCAGCCTCAAGTGGCCACTAGAGGAACTGCACTTTGTTCCAAACCTTTCGGTACTTCCACACGAGCCTCATTTTTCAGATTCAAGCTTGGCCTGAAGCTAAACAGCACGAGAGAGCCAGAAAAAAAAGCAAAACTGCTTTGATGTAGAAAATGGATGAAATGTAATCTGAAGACAGTGATGAGGAACTGCATTCAGCACAGTGTGGAAAGGCGCCTTTACTGCTAGCACTGCTAAGGTTAGCCGCAGTCAGGGAGGTAATCTGACAGAAGGGTGTGCACACACGATGCTGCACATTTCACACTCCACCCTCTGCTCTGTCTGAATACACACACAATATTTGTACATGTGGTGTTTAACCTCCCTCTGTTAGGTTACTGTTTCTGACTCTGGTTAATGATAGCAATTTAGTCTCCACCAGGGGCAGCGAAGCACTTCGGCGGCCTTAGAATCACATCTCTGCTCTTCACAGATGATGTGGTTCTCTTGGTCTCATCAGGCGGTGACCTCCAGCTTGCACTACGGCAGGTTGCAGCTGAGTGTGAAGTGGCCGGGATGAGAAAAAGCACCTCCAACTCTGAGACCATGGCCCTCAGCCAGAAAAGGGTGGAGTGCTCACTCTGGGTCAGGGAGGAGTTTAAGTAACTTGGGGTCTTTTTCAGGGGTGAGGGGAGCAGAAGAATAACAGACTGACACGGCCCCAGGCCACTAGACAGGATGAGCTAGAGGAGGCGGCCAGGGAGAGGCAGGTCTGGGCATCTCTGTTTAGACTTCTGCCCCTGGGGCTGAACCCAGATGGATGGATGGATGGAGGGTCTCCTGGAATGTCCCTAAATTAAAGCAGTGCATATTTAGTATAATGCCAGCAAACTACACACAAAAAGATGTAGCAGACCAGTTTCATGTGGACGCGCTGCTCTTTTACTCTGTCTCATTTCGATTCATTGTTTCCCGTTAGTAAATCTAATCTGGACAAACAGTGAATCTGTGGCGCCTCAGTCGGTGGTGATGAGACGCAGTCCTGATGCAGAGCCACAGATTTAAAGTGAGCCACAGAGTTTCACAGAAACAACATAAAGTGAACCTTTAAAGAAATCCGGGCTGTAGCAGCAGTTCTGTTTTTGCTTTAATGCATCCACACAAGCTAAAATCCTGTCCTCGAGCTCTCGCTGAGCTCTGCTGCTGCTAACGAGCAGTTTGTTTACACGAATGTGAAACCCGCCAACGAGACCCTGATTTATCTTTGTGGGCCGAAGCGATCGATATTTAGTAGAAAACAGATGATCGCTTGCTCTGCAGCAGCTGAAAGCCGCCTGAGTCAGTCTCCAGCTGTCCACATCTGTCCTGAGGGTGGAAACACATTCCTCAGGCTCTGCTCTTTGTTTGAGCCAATACAACTCAAAGAATATCCTTAAAAATGGCTGACATTTAATCCCAGCCCACAGAATCAGATAAACACCCACTCGCTTTGTTTTCATTTATTTCTGATCAAACTGAAAAATGTCTGAAATATTTATTTTTTCCAGTGTTTATTAATATAAATGTTTCTTATTCAATAATAAGATGATGATGATGCTGGTCTACAGGTAAAAAGAAGACCGTTCATATGCTACAACAATGCCTGATTTCCTTTAGCCCATCATCTTATTTCCTTTATCTTTCCTTGTTCCCTTTAGGTTTTCTGACCTTTTTCATTTCCTTATTTGCTTTAGTGTCTTTACTGTCTTTCTTCCGTATTTCCTTTTTGTCCTTCTTTATGCCCTTATTTCCTTCACTGCACCTGTCCTTCTTTCTTTTTGCATCCTTCCTTCTCTAATTTTTTTTTCTTTCCTTCACCCCATCTGTCCTTCCTTTCCTTGTCTCCTTTACTTCATGTCCTTTTCAGTTCTTGTTTCCTTTCATGAAGATATCTCTTGTACTCAAACAAAAATCTGTACTTGGAGGGCCTGTAGCTGTGAAAAATATTTGTGGCATGAAGGTAAAAGTTTGTGTGGCTTCATTAATCAAACTAAAGTTGCTGTGCAGGAAAAGTCA
This sequence comes from Archocentrus centrarchus, assembly GCF_007364275.1. Taxonomy (NCBI): domain Eukaryota; kingdom Metazoa; phylum Chordata; class Actinopteri; order Cichliformes; family Cichlidae; genus Archocentrus; species Archocentrus centrarchus. Next base: position 33,114,470 of record NC_044362.1, on the reverse strand, counting down.
GCTGATCGGGGGGGGTCAGGTGGGAGGAATGACCTTACACAACATGCTTATGTTTCATGTTCTGCCTCAGAGCTGAAGTGGTCATACGAGGGGTTGTGGCCGTGCTTTTGTGTGTCTCTGCACAGCGTGGGCGTCTGATTGTGTTTACATGCAGCTCCTGAAAACTCTGAACTCAGACGTTTAGTTCGCTGCAGACGGTGACGGTCAGACGTCAGAGGCAGCGAGTCGAGCAGCGTTTTGTGCTAATGAGCGGCGCTGTTGGCTGGCTCATCCTGATTGCTTACACCTCCTCCTGCCAAGCCCGTAATGGCTTCCCTGGCCTCGAGGGCACTCAGGTGACAAATTAAAGCATTTGGCAGGCGAAACCCTGATGACACGCATCCCATGAAAGGACCGCAGCTCATCGGAGGCCCTGCTGAATCACACAGCTGTGGACTGTTGAACATATGGACCGTATGTAGAGGCTCATCTGAGCATCTGATGGTTGGGCTGAAAGGAGGCGGAGACAAAGACAAAATTATTCTGACTGAAGGGTCTGAAGCTGCCATCCTCGTCTGATGTACCACCAGCCTTCAGTGTGGGATGGTGGAGGAGAAGGGATGCACATGGATGGCAGCATTTTACTCCACAACCTCCTTGTTTTGACTTGCATGTGCCTGAACTAACCAATCAGAAACCAGAAGGACTTACAGGTCATTGCAGCAGGTGAACATTTCAGAATGAGCAGAATCATGTAAATATTTGACAATTTATTTCAAATGTAAGGCTTCCTCCTTTCCTTCCTTCCTCCTTTCCTTGACAGATCTATCCTTCCTTCCTTTTTCCATGCTTTCTCATTTCCTTTCACTCTTTGTTTTCCTTATTTCCTTTGGTTCTTCTGTCGTTTGTCCTTTTCCTGTTTCCTTAAGCTCTCTGTCCTCCTTTCTTAATTTACTTTATATCCATATATATTCATCCCCCCACCCCACCCCACCCCCACTGGGTTCTCTATCGTTGGCGTGGTCGTGGGATTTGTGATACGCCGGTGAAAGTTAAATGCAATGCTGGAAATTTGCTCGAACACATCAGAAGAATATGAATCTTCCTTTCCTTGTTTCCTTCTCTCTTTCAGATACATGTGCACGTGTCTTTAATTTTCTCAAAAAAATCGCCTTAATTCAAAGACAGCTGGCCGTAGTGACGTCAGCTCCTTGGCGGTGATGATAACTCACGTCTTTGGATCTGGGTCAGTGAGTCCGCTTTCATAAATCCCGTAAACAAACACAAATGGCCGCTCGTTAGAAAGCCTCTCCAGCCTCCCTCCGGGACGTGTATAGCACGATTTTTCATCATCATTCCATTTTTCTGTTGATTACTTCAAAAAGAGGCCACGACTGTGACGCTGAGGCTGGGCTGAGTGATGAACGAGCGTCAGCGATTGATTGATGAGCGAGCGACGCCCTTTAAGAACGATCGGTCGAACACAGAACGCCTCAAAACTCTGCAAGTATCCGAGTACTTTTACTTCACTAAGGTGTACTTCAGTTTCAGTGCTTCCTTTGCCTTCACTCTTCTTCTACTCTTTTATTTACCTCATGTTCTTCCTCTTTTCCTTATTTGTTTGGCTGCTTCTTTCCTTTCCTTTCTTCAGCTCTTCAATTCTTCTTTTCTTCTTTCCTTCACCAGCTCCTTCATCCGTCCACTTAACTACACCTGTTTTTCTTTTCCAAAAGATCTAACAGTTCCTTAATTCCTTTAAACCTTCTTCTTTCTCCTCTGTCCTTCCTTTCTTTTTATCCTTCAGCCCTTCTGTCCCTCCTTCCTTTTCTTATTTTGGTTCAGTTTTTCTGTCCTGTACATTTATTCTCATAAATCTGATCTGTTGGTTTAGATTTTACTAAAGTATGACTGTGGCAGCCATATTTGCCTTCCACTCATCGTTCTGTCCATTGCCGAAGAGGCAGGGAGGCGTTACTGAACCTCATTTGCTTTGGAATGACCCTAATTATACGTCCAGGAAATCTAAGATAATTAGCTCTCAGGATTTGAGATTTGGTCCTTAACTCTTCAAAGATGAGGTCAGCGGAGTGCGTCAGTTTCCCCTGCAGAGGAAACTGCACTGAAAAGTATCAGTTATTTTAAACTGCCGACAGATCTGCATCACTTTATCTGTTAACAACATTCAGCTCATTGAATGTAATCTGCTGATGAGGAGATTTGAGAAATAAAAGGCCCCCCCGCTGGGTCCCTGAGCGCTGCTGTTTGAGACAAATGATTCGATCAGACTGAGCGAGTCGACGTGATGACTTTGGATCAGCTCTGACTCGGAGTGACGGGAGACGAGGAGTTTGTTTACTTACAGGACGGCGGAGCCTCATAAAGTGGCAGCAGACAAAAACTGATGGTTTTAAATGTGCAGTTCAGTGCAAATGGGAACAAAATCTCCCCCCAAAAATGAAGGCTCAACTCTGCACAGGAGGAATAACACGCTTTTACTTTCCTTTGGTAAAAGATGATTCACTCCATCCAGCTCCTCCACCTTCCATATCTGGATTTTAGCCACTTGAAAATGGAAAAAAAAAACATTCATTTTGTATTATTGGACACAAATCAGTGCGTTTAAGACCAGACAGGAGAAAACTAATGGAAAACTCATGTCCACACACACATCACTAGTTTTGAAGTTGTGACAAACTGCTGATCCATAAAGCTCCCAGTAGGATTTTTATTTTTTTTCATGGCTCTGCTTTCCTTCAGCCAGTGTTTATTTCTCTCCCAGAGCCTTGCTGCAGGCTTTTCTGGACCTATTCTAACTTTTCCTTGAATAAATTGAGCATAATATGACTTCATTAATGTCAGCCCACGTTAGCTGATGTCCCAGGTCATGCTTTCACAGCCACTTGGTAGATCTCATAAGAGCAGTGTTTTTAAGCTGCTTTAGCCTGCCTACACTTGGTGCACATCTGCAAGCCACTTTTCAACCCGCATCCACCGCAGCTCCTCTGTTTCAGCTTCTGTCTGATTGGACCAATGTCATATTTGCTACCAGTATGTCACAGTACCTTCGCAGACCCAGCACAGAGCCATACCAACAAATATGAATGACTGCTGATGGAAATAATAGCTTTGTTTTGACCGAAGTGGCTTTGACTACATGTTTTATGACCACACTCAAATACATCTGCAAAATCCCAGGTCATCCCAGACTTTCAGGATAAAGTCCTGGACTTATTCCCATCGTTATCTGTGGTGTTTACCTGGTCCATCACCCTCATCCACATGGTTGTAACAATATAACCTCCAACATGAAGGTATAAAAAACTGATTTTATCATGGTTGGAGTTTGTATTTAAAGTAATTTTTTATTTTGTAATCCCCGGTCAGTTTTCACTCCTTTGTCATTGTTTGTCCTGCCCTCACCAGTTTTACCCTTGTTGAATTACTGTCCCAAGTGTCCAATTAGCGACAGACACACACACACACACACACACACACACACACACACACACACCCCGTGAGTACAGAAGCCACCTGTGTTGCTCCCAGCAGCCAGATTGTTTTTGTGCTCCATGTGCTCAAACTTTCCAGGCGGTTCTTAGTGCTGCTGATTGTTCCTGAATACTCTTTCTTTCTAGATTAAAAGTTCTCTACACACAGTAAATTACACCCTGCTTTATCATCTATTTTACTCTAAATGTGACTGTGATTTACAAAATTAACACTATAATGAATGAGACTTGAAACTAGTTTTTGAGATCACTCAGAAAAATGAGTACTGAGGTCATAGATTGAGGTAGAAGTACTGTACGGTAATCTTCTCGTAGTTCTTGTTGGGTTACTTTGGTACTTTTGGATGATAAATGACCAACAGAATTAAGGAGCTAAGATACCTAAACCTGTAGTTGGTACAGTCTATGGTAATTATAATCTCTAATGCATTTCTTAATCAACTCCTCAGGTCTTCTCTCCAGCTGGTAGTTTCTTCTGTTACCTCAAAGTGGAGATCAGTTTAACTGTCTCACTTTGCCTTCCCAGCGGGAAATTCAGCCGTCTCTGACTTTGAGTGGTTTCTCATCTCCCTGTGCTCCCCCCCCCCCCCCCCCATCATCAGCAGCCTTGGTTATATTTTTTTTTGTACTGTAAAATAAGTTATTACTACAGGACTCTTAATCACAGAAACCATCATCGTTGACACTTTAACAGAAGAACGTTAGAAAAGACAAATATGTCTGTGATAAATGTTTAACTGACTGAAATGAATGAATGCCTTTTAAAGGTTCAATCAGCTTGTAAAGATGATGAAATGCCTGTTTGACCGATCAGGTCACCCAAGATAAACAAACAAGAATGAAAAGTTTGATCTGCTTTTCGGCTGAATGACGTCCTCGTTCACATCATTGAACTCTCATAAATCTTTATTGAAGAGACACAGAAGGAGAGATTAAAACAGAGCTCCATTGATCTCGTCCAACTCTGAATCCAGTCCCGTGAGGCCACCGATGACTCCGTGGTGGGACCGTACGAGTCGATTTGATTGGCGCTTCACAAGGACGGAGAGAAACTCAAAAGTCAGCACTCGACTCTAGTGTGACGCATCCAACAGGTAGATGTTTTCCTGAGTAATCAGCAGGATCTCTGCAGCTTATTTATCTCTGCTTTAGGAAACTCTCTGATGTGTTTTTGCTGCCGTGGCTTTTTTCTTTTTAAGCTAATTAAAAATGTTCCATAATTAGCTTAAATGAATCAGATTAATTTGACTAATTATCTTATGATGTTTGCTCAATCAGGGAGTGAGTAAACACACAAAGTAAATGAATCAGAAAAGTCAAACGGGCCTGTGAGTCTTAGTCATTGGAGACGTTCATGTTTTTACATGAGTTTTTTTTCCATGTCTTCACATTGATGCTCCCAGTGTCTGTTAGCAGATACATTAGCACTAACATTAGCCAAAAGGAAGTCAGTGACTGGTGACCATGTAAGATCAAGTGAATAAGGCTCCAGTCATACAGGCCTAGAACCTGGTCCAAGACTATTTACCGATCAGCAGTTGTGAGGTAAAATCATGTATTCTCCATCTAGTTGTGAGTTGTTCCTGGTCACTAGCATTTTGTTGCGGTCCTAGTTTGAGTGGAAGTGACAGGTTTGTCTACAAACACCATCCAGCTGAAGGTTCACCTTCAAAGTAAAATTTGTGCCTTTTAAACTATGTTTGCTGCAGTGCTTAGGCACAGCTTTTACTTTGAAAGCAAGCCTTTTCCATTTCCTATTTGCATCACACTTTTTCAAGTTTTCCTAGCCCTGGGCTAGTAATTGGAGTATTTGCAGGCAGGAAAATGTACTGGCAACTGTGGCAACCTGCTAGCAACCAAAGTAATCACCGGGAGGTTTTTGGTGCAGCTGATTTCACCCACTGACAGCCAGAAATCTCACACATTTAGTAGTTCTATCACATCGAGCAGAGTCTTGAGGAGTGTGTGCACGACGTCACCTGAGAAAACTCAGTCTGTGGGAAAATCTCTGCAAACATGTTTATGGGCTCAGTCACTCACTTTGGGTCATAAATTTAGGTCATGTGTTTCAGAAAGGAAGATTGCTCTGTTCATTGGCTAACAGCTTGTAATAGACAAATTATTAGCCAATGAAAGTGCGGTCTCACAGTCAGACCCACCCCTCACTCATCCCGTGCACTTTCAAAACACAAAGATGGCAAAAACAATGAGACTTGTAAACGGGCTTCACAAACCAGTGGGTGAAGTCACGGTGGCTAGATCCATGGCATTGCCTGGACTCACATGCCAACGTGTCATTGGGCAGGATACTGAATGCTGTGTTTCCCTGATCTGTCTGTTGGGTGATTGGGTGAATGAGACTTTCAGCAGTAAGACGCTCTAGACCACGGAACGTCAACTGGTGGCCAGCGAGCCACATCTGGCCCGCCAGAGCTTTCCATCCGGCCCCCCAATAGTACTGCCCACAGGTACTATACGCCAATCAATCAAACCCATTAAATACCCACCTCTGAGTAGACTGAATTATTAAGTCTCCAAACGCCACTTCCCGTTGCCCGTAAATGCCTCCATGTTTTTAGAACCAATCAGAATGCAAGCTCGGAACGTGACTTCAAGCAGTTTCTGGCTACACTGAGGAGCCGGCTTTGGTTGGTGGTGATCAGACTGTAAACACAGCTGAAGGTGGGTCTAACCTTGTTTTGTGTAGCAAAGTGAAGTAAAAGTCCTAATGAGATTTTTGTCGGTGAACCTGCGGAAGGATCGTTACTGGCTGCTGAGCGTACTCCCCGGCCTGTGCGGGGCTCCCGGCTCCTTTGCTGTGAGGGTCTCTCGCGTAGGTGGCTCAGCAACTCGGTGTATACCTGCATACAGTCACAGCCCCCCCCCATATGCGTCCGTCCCTCGGTTGTCACAAAGCCTGCAGCCTAGTATCTACTATTGTTATTAAAATGAATGTGCTGCCATTTTGTGCCATTGTGGTTGTACTGTGTGTGTTTATTTTTAATATTTAATTTCAGCACTGGTAACCGTCGCAGCAGTAGGACACTACAGAATACATTAATCCCGCAGCTGATCTGGTAACGTAGCTGGTGAAAGTGAAGTTGTCGATCATATCTGACGTGCAGCTGAGCAGCGCAGCAGCATCCACATCAACATGTTTGTACGTCAATGAAGCCGTCAGCTGTCATGTTGCTGAGGCTGCATGTGGGAGCACCTAAACACACACACAGACGCACACTCACACAAACACACCAGCTGCCAACACATCCAGGGGTCAGGATATTCCCAGTGAAACATCGTGTTCTGCATGATCAGCAAATCCCAAATCACAGCCTGAATATCCCTTTCCCATCTCCCACCACTGAGCTGTCCTCGATGGGGTCGGGGGGTGGGGTGGAGGAGGGTGGGGGGTTGGAGGCACTGGAGGTGAAAGCCATCACTCCTAACATGGGTTTCTGTCAGGATCCCTGCAAACGCCTGTAAATCTGACCTCCTGTCAGCTCTGAGAGGCAGTGTTCGGGTCAGCGGGGAGAAAAATCTCCAGATTCCTGAAGGCAATCCACGTTAAATCAATAAGGGGATAATCTATTTTCCAAAGTCATCAATAAAGCTGAAGCCTAGTGCTTCAACAAACAGTGACGAGAGTTCTCTGGCCTCCTCCCACAGTCCAAAAACATGCTTGTTAGGTTAACCGGGTATCAAAATAGGTCTGAATGTGACTTGTCTGTCTCTGCGTGTTAGCTTTTTCACAGACTGGTTACCTGTCCAGTGCATCCCACCTGTACCCTATGACAGCTGTGATAGGCTCCAACCATCCTTAAATTGCATAAGAAGATGGATAATTTAACTGTAATGTTTGATGGATCAAATCTATTCAGTCTGAACAGAAGTGAGTGAATACATTCACCCTGTCAGGAGCAAAGTTAGCTCTTTTATTTTTGGCCATAGTGGCTTTATTTGACAGTATAGAGAGACAGGAAAGTGGAAGGAGAGATGGGGAAGACGCAGCAAAGAGCGACGGGTTGGGACGCGAACCTGCAGTACCTGATTTTGCCACACTGGCACCTCGTTACTTTTTTTTTTTTTTTTAAGCTTTTCATTTTCACAGCTGAAGTTGCAGATGTTTCACTCCTGAATCTCTCTGTAACATTTAAGTGAGTCAGAAGGCTGCAGAGAGCATCCAGGCCCGACCTGCTTCGTATCAGCACATCAGTGATGTTCCACTGCTTCCAAACGTCTTCTCAGAGAGCCTCTCATCTCGTCCTTGTGACTGCAGTCGTTAACGCTGTGTTTCTGCCGTCCTTTCCCACCAGTGTTTGCATATCGCTGAGCAAATTAACTGCCAGAATTGCATCGTCTGCACTCTCTTATTGAATCTCACCGGCAAATTGGTTGTTAGGAAACCTCAGGGGTGGTATCAGCACCGGGCATACCCAGCAGAGCTGAGGCTCCGCCGGGCTGACAGAGGGAAGGTGGATTAATGGAGAGGGAGGCAGGATAGGTGGGATGCACTCATCATTACTGGCACATGACCTTTAATAACAGCAAAACATCCATCCACATAAACAGATAAACTAATTAAAACTGAAGGTTTTAGCTGATGTATCAGACGAGCTTTTGGTTTTTAGTCACAGAGAACAGAACTGAAGGACTGATGCTCTGTCTGCAGTGGCTTTTCTGAGCTTCTGTAGCTGCAGCGTCCGTCTCCTTTAGTTGGGTCCTTGTTTGACTCTGACCTTTGACTCTGAGCCTGTTTATCATCAAACATCCTCTATAAGCTACTCCAAGCACTGGACCATTTTCTCTCTGAGTGTCTCTTCACAGTGTAAATCTCCCACCATTTTACCAATTTGACCAGAGACACCAGTTTGAGTCCCACAGATCTACTGCCCTCCAGGTGCAGCCGGTCACTCTTCACCTTATCGTGAAGAAAATAGATGGAAAGAAGGTTTTCTCTCTCCATCCTGGTGTGTCTCTCTCTTTCTGGAAACTCTTGATTTCCAATCAAAACACAGGTTGGACTGCATGCTTCACTGCCTTGTCCAACAGGAAGCTAATGGAGTGTTACAGTGGGAGCATCTAGCAGCGTTACGCCACCTCAGTTCAGACAGGCAGACTAAAGGTGAGGCTGGAGGTGTTGGTGTCACCTCAGGATGTGTTTGTGTGCACGTCCTCCTCTGGCAGAATTTAGCAGTAATATATTTGTTTTTGTAAAACACTCATATTTGTGGATTTTTCAGTCTTAGGTGTTTCATTTGCAGGTGTTAGAAGGTTTGAATATTGAATATAAAGATGGTACTGTCTTTACATTTTCCATTGTTATAAGTCACATTTCATGAGGAAGACGGTGGCAGATAAGCCATCCGATGCAGCATGAATGTGCATATATTGATGGACTTGTTTCATTCACTTGAGCCCTGCTCGCTGTCTTTGTGCAGTTGTGAATGCTTGGAAAGGTAAAGAATGTCACTCCTATTGATTTATCCATTTTCAGCTGCGGTTCTGCTTAAAGACTGAACTCCTGATAAACCCGTCAAAGCCGTGCAGTCATCCATGAGCCTCCTGTGTTGTCTTTCGTTTTCCTGCTGATCCTGTTCCAGTGTTTGATTTCCGCCCGGCTCCCACTCGACGTGTCGCCTCTAATGGGCATCGACGGCGCTCTGTGTGCCTTATTGAACAAACTATTTGAAGCCGAGTAGGAAGCTGGTTGTGTTGCAGATCTGTATCTGTTGGACCATATCGAGTTAACATCGATCTGGTGTGCTCGCTCCAGGATTATCTCTGTCCTCTGGATAACTTTGAGGAGAGAAGCTCCAATTTAATTCAGAGGACAGGAAACAAAGTAACAACTCTGAAGAGTCGAAGAAACATGGGATGACCACAGACATTCATCTGCAAGCTCTCAGCTATCATTTCTTTCAGGTGAATTACGTAAAGCTCTTCAGGTTGTGTGGCTGTAAAATATTGATGCTGTTATGATTGTGCAGCACTTCAGAAACTTCTCAGAGATGTCAACAAAGGCTAATGGCAACACAACAGCCTATGAATGATTCAGGGAGGGAAGGGAACGGCAGAGGATTAGAAAAAGAGTCTGAATGGTGAAACAATCGATAGCTGTTTGAGAACCACTCCTTCATTTAGGTAGATAATCAAGGATTACACCACAAAATATCCAAATGGAGTTCTCAGGTGCATAAAAGACACTGTTCTGATCTTCCTGGAGATTACTAGTCTTACCAGGTGATTAACTCTCCGGCGTGCAAGAAATTTTAGTGACTAAAATGTCGACATGGGGTCAGTACAGAAAAACTTTGGGTCTGTTTGTGTTATGCTGTTTTCTTTAATCTCACTGATTGTGTTTGTCAGCCAGTTTTATGCTCTGAGGAGTTAGCCAGGCTCATCTGTCAGTTGAGCTGTTTTCATCATCACTTTGTGCTTTAAGTGTTACCTCGAAGCTTCTGCAGCAGTAAACTTTCTACTGTTCATCTGTCAGCGATGGTTCACTGCCAAACATCAGAATATAATGAAAAATTATAACAAACTGTAAGCCTGTAATGTTAATAAAACAAACTTTTTACACCACTTGGCTCACCAGTGGGTTGATTCCTATTAAAAAAAAAAAAACTCGAGTTGTAGGACGTGGTTCTTTTTTTTTTTTAATTATAATTTTAAATGTGTTTTTATGAAATGTCATAAATAAAATGTCACAGTGGCATTTATGAAGTCCTGTGAAAAACAGCCTTACTGCGTCCTTGGGCAGCTAGGTGCTGCTAATCAAATGTATTTGATTAACTGATCATCAGTAAGTGTGCAGGATTCTAGCTGTTAGCTGATCGCCTGACACTCGCCGGGCTGAGAATCTCATCAGTTCACTACCAGAACAGGTCGCTTTCACCACAATTAGCAAGCAAGTTGGCGCGGCTATTAGCGCTATTAGCAAACGGTTGTCCGATATCGAGGGGGATCCGCGCTCCCCGGTCGTCTGACACCACTGGACTGTCAATATTTTCTGGCTAGAGCCGTGAGTGTGAGCACTTCTATAAAAGCAGACATTTGTCAGTTTGATGGTCTGGAACATTCAGGTGTGCTTTAACACGATGCCACAATCTTCCCAGGAGTGAACGTTCCAGCAAATTCATCCCAAGGTCAGACCGTCCAGAGAAACAGAACAAAACCCTGGTCCATCGATCGGAAATACTGCAAAAAAAAAAAAAGGTTACTTCAAGTTATTGCTGCTATAAGTGATTCTACAAGCTACTGAATCATGAGGTGTAGAGTCCTGTGAAAAACATGACTGCAAACAGGGTCATAAATGACTCCACTCAATCATCCACAGGTTAAACAGAACACAACAAAACAGGCTAGTCTAAAAGCAAGAAAACTCTCAGGATGAGATTTTTCATATTTTCATATGTAAAGTTGCTGGGATAAGTACATTTCTTCAGTGATTTCTGTTGTTTGGTTTGAGTGTTATTTGAAGCCCTCTCTGGTGTGTTAGTCTCTGAGCTGATACGCTGACATGTCAGTAAATAATTGGCATTGGGTCGATCCATGAGTGCCTCCCACCTGACCCCCTCACAATCAGCTGTTTTTTACGACAACTGGACTGACATGAAATTGGTGCAATTTTTCTATTGAAACTCTGAGATATCCGAGATGTAAACCATCGTTTGTTTTTTACTGTAAGAGCTCCCAAAGTCAGACATCATGTTTCACAGCAAAAGAAGCTTTTATTTGGATTCTGATTGCAGGGCTCGCTTCTTAATACAGACCCCGTTAATACTGTGAAATATGCAAAGTGTGACATGTTCCTGTGGTTATTATCGGTGAATCTGTCCTGTGGCTGCTGTGAGCTGCACCTTTGAAATCACACCTGAGCTGAGAAGGAACAAAATAATCTTTTGTGCGGAGCTGATGGTGGAGGATACTGGACACGCAGCTCTGGGTAAATGTTAATTGGCTGCGGTTCTGCGGCTGGTTGGGTTTGTTCAGTGTGGCTCACAGCAGGGTGGTTAACTCCAGATTACCTGAAATCCAGCCGCCGTGTGCTCGGCTCTACAGGAGCATTTAAACAGCCATTTGTACGTGTGCATCCAACTAATTTCAGCTCTGGAAGCTAAATATAAATGTAAGGCTAAAAGAACCTTTTAAAATACATGATTAGGCTGTGTGAGGCTGAATATTTAGGTTGATAGGGCATAGAGTAAGAATTAGGGGATTAATAAACTGGAAATAAGTGTGTATTCTCATGTTATTAAAGAGGTCGACTGATATGTTTTTATTAAGGCTGGAGCTGCAGAACTGCAGAGAGGCAAGGAGAGGAAAAGGTGCTGGTTTTTACTGCACACAGATCTCAAACCCGAGTGTCCCGGGTTAAAGTGCTGCAGAGTTCATCCACTGATCCACCCTCGCCTGTCTTTGTGCCTTTTAGTCAGTCTTTCAGAGGCTGAAATGTGAAGCATTAAATATCAAAATGCTGCTAACTGCAGTTCCTCTAATGTCCTCCAAATATTTACAGCCTGCTTCAGAAAACAGATTTGACTTCTGTGGATCGTTTAACCCTTCGTAACACCTGTACAGGTGGATACTGCAGTTAGGGGTGTGGCTTCTTTGAGCAACCCTTGTTCCAAGTGTGGTTTCTGTAGCTGACTGCCTGCTACGTGGGAAGCCAAACAATTGGAAATCTTGACTAATGCTAGATTCCACTCATCCAGCTGGATCGGCACTTGGACGTACGGCATTATCGCCCAGCACAGCTTGGCAGAGCACAGCTATCCAAACTGGAAATAACTGGGCTTTTACTTTGAAGGGTTCAGCATTTCTCCTTCACAGCAGCTCTTAAATATTTGGTTTATCTGCTAGTGAATTAGGTTCTGCTCATGGAAGGTGAAATTTCCAACATAAATGCAAAATAAGCTTCCCTCAGTTGCACTGGGTTTTTATGTGAATTTAATAACGTATCAATACGCTGACACTAAATCTTCATTCGATTATTCAGATTCACAGTTGTTTTCTGTATATCATTGTTTTTATAATTGAATATTTTTTGCAAAAAGAGAGAGGAACCTGGTCAAATGTAGCTGACCATGTTGCTTGTCACCACCACGGGTGACCGGGTTGGACCGTCATACCTGACTCACCATGCAAATAAAAGGAGGACAGCGTGCAGCATCCTCTGGTTGTTTGCTTCATCAGACAGGCGGTGGCTTGTTTGGCCTGCTGGGCCGTTAGGCCTCACCTCCGCTAATCTGAATGCTTAAACTGGACCTCTGCGTCATGTTTGTGCTGTTGGTGCCTTTTGGAGCAGTTATCCATCAATATGGTGATCAGTTTGTTACAAATTAGCAGATATGTTAGTTGGCTCTCCACACTGTGATCCTAATCTGGCCACTTTTTTTACTCTGTGCTGCCTCACCTGATTTAATGAGGCTTTCTGGCAGTTTACACCTGGTTGAGCGCATGCCCCACATACCAAAGCTGAGACCTTACCTGAGCAGCTTTGAGCCCACTGTTGCACACCTTCCCCATCTCTCTCCCACCTCCTCATTTTCTGTTCCTATCAAATTCAGGTAATTGAGGGACTGATGACTGATATTTGGGGTTTTCCCTTCAGTTTCAGACGCAGTACCAAAGAAGTCTTGCTTTCATGTATCTTTTTTCCTGATGTTTTTATTATTTGTTTGTTCTTTAGCATTAATTGTCCTTCTGATGTTCTCTTTGAGGAACATCAGGCTATGATTGTGTCCGTCCCTCTGTACCAACTTTATACAGCATGTTAAGAGCAGAGTTTACAGAGCGCCTCGCCTTTTAACACCATCATGCAAACATCACTTAGTGCCCTCCGTGCAGCCATTTACAGTCGAGTGTTAGTCATTTAGCGCTCATGCTGAAGGGCTCAGCGCTTTAATAGTGACTCACATCCCACCGTCTCACAGGTCAAACATGAAAATCACATGAATGAATAAAAATGTGCATTAAGGATGAAATTAATCCCACCGTTCCCCGTTTTTCCTGTAGCAAACAGTACCAGGTCCACTGGTTATTTACTGCTGATGATCGATGATGCTGCAGAGCTGGATTTTTAATAATCAGCTGACTGCTGACCTACTCGTACACGAGCACAAGGTGAACAAATGTGATAACGGCCGCTACTTATTTATTAAATTAAAGGTCCAAAAGGTGATCCATCACTCTGGATGCTGCTGTGTTTGTACAAAGAGACCGAGTGCTTTGTTTAAGGGCACGGGAAATTAATGTCACCTGTTAGCATGCTAACTAGCATCATGATAAATACGCTTGCTTTTGTCTAATTAATTCTCGCTCTCGCCTTAAAACCTAAACCGAGCGATCGGTCTGTGTCGCTGCCCCCAGGCTCCCGAATCCAGCTCAGATCCTGCTCTGCTGCTTCTGCAAAGACGCTCCGATATTCCCGAGCACGGAGTCCAGTCTCATCTCAGTCAGTCAGTTATTGTTGTTTCTACTCTGAGACCCTTTCTTAGTTCATTCTTTTTCCCTCATGAAGTCCTTATATTTTCTTTCCAAAGTGGAGCTATAGTCATACATACTGTATTCCTGGTGGCTGTTCATGTTAAAAGCTTCTATTTTATCAGGTCAGAGTATGTAAAGGAAATCCCTGTGAGCTGAAAGCTTCAGACTGCTCCAAACACGCAGTTTCACACAGTGTTTTCTACACTTTGCTCTGTATGATGTCATAGAGAGGGGGTATCCCTAATATGGTCATCTCAGGCACTGAAACCCCGCCCACCTGTTTGGTTTTGGGAGCAGCCAATCAGACAGAGGGTAGCCGAGCAGTCCCCTTTAACTCTGCTGCATGACTCCTCTCTTTTCTGTGTGCTTCATTATACTTGCATAATTATTATATTTACTGTAAAGCCCTTTGGCTCAGCTCCTGTTGTTTTTAAATGTGCTGCATAAATAAAGGTGACTGAAAGTGAATTTGGTATTTGCATTGAAAATAATGCCAAACAATGATTTTTCCTAACAAAAACCATTTTTTTAAAGGTGCTCTGTGCAGGAATTTCACTGTGGCAGTGGGAGGTTGTCAATGAGCCTGCTGGCTTCACCATTAGCTCCCAATTTGTTTAGTTTAAAGGAAAATTGTGCGTTTTTTCTGGGCTGCGTGTGGTTAGCGGGCCTGCTCGGTGGAGATCTGCATGAATTCAGCCAGTTCTGAACGACTCCTCCGCCAGGCACACGTTCATTACGCAACATCGAGCCTGCAGAACAATCGCTGAAGTTAAAGCAATCAGCAGGAACAGAGGGAACGCTCCTACTCAGTGAAATGAAAAAGGCATAGCAGAGAGGAAAGAAATGAATTTTAAATGTCATGCTATACTTTAGGCACGTTTTAAATTAAACGCTCTGCATGCAGTTTAATTAAAATACAGAAATGGACTGTGGGCTAATAAAATGTAATAAGTTTTAGTTTCCCTCATGTTGCCCTTTCTGTTTCCCCTCATGCTGAGCTTACCTTTGTTCTCCTGTTATTGTCACTTCCTGTTTTACTTTGGAAGTGCCTTTTCTTCCATCCTCTGTGTTCAGTTTCCTTTTCCTCTTGCAGTGATCGTCCTGATTGGGTTCAGCTGTTTCTCGTGTCTGTATTTCAGCTTCCTTTGTCGTTACCTCTGTTTTCCTCCATGTTTTCCCTGCTGGCCGTCAGCGTTTTGATTTTCCTTCATTTGGGTTTTACATGAACTTTGTTACTCATCACTTCAATAAAGCTTTTAGTTCATTTTGTCCTCCTCTTGAGTCCACAACCAGAGTGATGACAAGAAGTTCAATAAGTGTGTGTTGTTTTTTTTTCCCCCAGTCTGTATCTTGGAGTTCGTCCTGAAGGCCAGTGTAAATATAATATCCACCTCTATGTAATTAAATCCTCACCACATCCCTCCACAGGACACACTGAACTAATACAATCAACCTGCAGTATAATCAACTCATTTTTTCTGTTAAATTTAAATGTAGTAAAAACAGGTTTTCCTGCAGCTGTTTAAAGGGAGGCGTAGCTCCCTCTAGTGGTGAGAGTGAGGCGTGGCAGTTTCACTCCATTCGAGCTGAGTTTTCCTGCATGTTTGTGTGTCCCGCGTGTGCGTGCAGTCTGTGTTATTGTTACTGAACCGTTTGTGCTTTTGTGTGTCTGCAGGTTTTTAATCGTTCTGGGCTGTTTGATTCTGGCCATACTGACCACGTTCAAGGAGCACGAGAAGGTGTCGGCGCACTGGCTGGTGATCCTGGTGAGATCTGACTTATGTTTTTATGGCTGAACTGAAACCTTTTTAATTTGCATCATCCAACACACGTTTCACTCAGATTCAGAAAACAAAGGTAACATGTTTGAACGATGTGGTTCATTTTTCTTCCACTTATTCAGGGTCTTGGGGGGGCTGGAGCATAAATGTGGTACCTACACTTAATATTTAAGCTGATGTCAGCTGGCATGAAGTTTTAATTTTATAACCAAAAGGAAGTCAAAGTCATGTGACTGCCAGGTGTTTTCAATTAATCATCTTTTTGCAATTATGTGGTGCAAAATTCTCCCAAAACGTGTCACATAAAACTCTCACAAATATCATTGACATGTTTGTTTAATGAAAATAATGTCAAGAGCAGACATGCAAACAGTTAAAGAAATGAAAAGTACAAAGTAATAAGTCTGGTGCATTAAAGCAGGAAAAACATTAAATGTCATGAAATGCTGAAACATGTTCAGACACCAATAAAAATGTAAGAAATCTAATTTCTGGTTGAAGTCGTTCCACCTGCACAGTTTCAGGTTGCAGTTCTGAACAAATCAGAGTTTATTTGGATAAAACACATCAGATATTCTATGTTCACATTTTTTAAAACCTTATTTCAGTTGTTTTTGTGAATTTTGAGCCACACATTAACACATTTACATCCATCACTGAGCGCAGGCAGAGGAGGTGTTTCCAACAGGTGCTGTATTAATTCAATTATGCTGAAACATTTGAGTTTTAGTCTGTGTTGCTGCAGTGTGCAGTTTCAGTGTATGGGAAAAAAACCCAAACAAGCGTTGAATGAATTTCGGACGTGCTCTCGTGCAGGAGACCTTCGCCATCTTCATCTTCGGAGCAGAGTTTGCGTTGAGGATCTGGGCGGCGGGTTGCTGCTGTCGCTACAAAGGATGGAGGGGCAGGCTGAAGTTCGCTCGCAAACCCCTGTGCATTTTAGGTAAGGAGGTAAAAAGCTCTGAGCATCAAGCATGAAGAGGAGGATTTTTCTCAGTATGCAGTGCTGAAAGTCACCGTGGACTGAGACAGCTTTGAGTAGAAACCTGATTAGTGATCACTGTCATCACTGATTAGGCAACAAAATAAGACGGAAGCATGAAATACATTTTTATTGCTAATAATCCACTCCAAAAAGTTTACATCTAATATTGTTTTAATGTGCAGCACTTTGACTGAGGAAACGTTTTCATTGATGCTGTCTGTGTGAGTGGAAACCAATCCTAATTAAACGTATTACCAGCATTTCATCAGCGTCTTTATTTTCAGCTCTTGTTAGGAGCTCATCATCCCACAAAGACGACTTAATCGGCGTGTCGGGTCAGACTCATTAGATTCGAAGAAAGCTTGTCCCCGACCGTCTTTAATGTGAGGTTTTGCCTGCTGCTGTGTTTTCGGCCTCAGACATCTTCGTGCTGATTGCCTCGGTGCCGGTGGTGGCGGTGCGGAACCAGGGAAATGTGCTGGCCACGTCCCTGCGCAGCCTGCGCTTCCTGCAGATCCTGCGGATGCTGCGCATGGACCGGAGAGGAGGGACCTGGAAGCTGCTGGGCTCCGCCATCTACGCACACAGTAAGGTAAGCGTTGGACCCAGGCACACTTCCTGCTTTTTGCAGACACTGCAGCGTGAGATGCATCAGCAAAAACAAAGCAGGAGAGGACTCTGAATTGAGCTGAAGTGTGAGCATTTTAAGGGGAGTTGCATCAAAGGTCTGGATATAGAAAAAGCTCTCTGGGAGGAGCTCGGTGTCACTCAAAGCATGAGCAGTGAGTTTCTGAGATGACTGGAAGTACTTGGAAGTCTCAGGTGATGTGCAGTGGAGTCAGCCCCTAGTGGACGGTAGAGGAACTGCAGTTCTTGGCTTCATTTTTCAGCCCTGGCAGTTGGTGCTGGGCTGTGAAAACATAATGAATTCATAGCTCTTCCATGTAAACAGTCTTTTATTGGTTTAAAAATAAAAACTAGATTTCCTTCACACACTGTTCCTGTTTCCTGCAGGAGCTGATCACAGCCTGGTACATCGGCTTCCTGTCCCTGATCCTCGCATCCTTCCTCGTCTACCTGGTGGAGAAAGATGACGCCTCTGTGAATGGGTCCGACCACGAGAACCCCACAGCCCAGCCCAAGGAGCAAGACTTTGACACCTACGCCGATGCGCTGTGGTGGGGGCTGGTACGTACATTAAAAACTGCTGCATCATCACCTGAAGCTTATGGAGCCAACCGCACAGCCCTAAAAGTGCACTCGGTGAATTAACTGACATATTTCCACCAGTTCTGCGGTGGAAATTTTGTTTCAGGAAAACAAATTCAGAAAAATGCTCGTCTGAGTGTCAGTTTGGAGTTCAGCGTAGATTTGGCTGCAGCTCGGTGGGCAGATGGTGCCCGGCTAAACCATCAACTGATAATATTTTGGCTTTAATTCAAATCTGGGACTTCTGCCAAAAAGGGGGGGGAATCAGGTTTTCGTTACTAATAATGTGCTTGAGGCTGGTGGAACAACTCGACGGTTTCTGGTGAATCCAGTTTGAAAGCGCTTTGAGCTTTAATGAATGCCTCTGGCAAGAGAAGCACCGATGCCTCATTAAAGCGACCGTCCTTCAACCGCAGGGGCCAAAAGTTCAAACTCTGTGACAGCGAGCATCTGCACGGCCAAAACGTCCTTCGACAGGATGCTCCACTGTCACCGCCTGCTGCTTGGGGTGGTCGTCTGACCCCGGGAAACACCGAAGAGCCTTTTAATGGATTGATGCAGAGGTCACAGAGGGGGGAGATTCTCCACGGAGACATTACTGCTGAAGCGAGGACGCTGAATTCGTTGTGATGAACGTCGAGGACTAAATTTAAAAGATTTCCTGTCAGTGAACGTTTTATTTTTCTCTTCGTTTGCAGATCACACTGACCACCATCGGTTACGGGGACAAAACCCCAAAAACCTGGGCTGGGAGGCTGTTAGCCGGCACCTTTGCTCTCATTGGAGTTTCCTTCTTCGCTTTGCCTGCAGTGAGTATGCTCTCCTGCACCGTTTACTGCTCACGGGTTTCATTTTAGTCAGATTAAAAAATAATTTGGAGCCATGAATCCAGGATTCATGTTTTATAAAATCTGTGAATTTGACCTTTATTTATGAAGCAGAAATGTGCAGTGTAGCAAAAAAGTGCATGTAATTAGTGAAGTCTGTTATCAGCTGCAATCAATCCCGTGGATACAGGTGGCAGATCTCCGCCCGTGCCTCCTTATAGACCAGAAGTCCGTCTGCTGCAATCAGTGTTACAAAAAAACAATGCAGTCATGAAGTATTTGAGCAGCTGTGTGAATAAGTACGTGTAAACCTGTATCTGCTTTTGTTGCTTAATGCTGAGAGGATGAATTTTTAAGCCAAACTGTGACCTTTTCCTGACTTTAACCAAGATGTTCTGCAGACATTTTGTCCAGTTTTTGTGTTCAGCAGCAGGATAACAGCCTGCTGAATGGAAATTATTAATAAAACCAATAACAGGTGATCAATAGTACCTTTCCTTTGATGCCTGTCAGTACAGCTCTGTGTGTTAAATCACGACCTTTAGCCTTTTCAGTGGGAAGTGATGCTGTGACCAGGGGAAGGCTAATTTAACTGTGAGTAGCACCCTGCTGGATCCAGAAGCAGCAGGCTGAGTTCTCTGTGCTTTTGGCTGCAGGGTATTCTGGGCTCGGGCCTGGCCCTGAAGGTCCAGGAGCAGCACAGACAGAAGCACTTTGAGAAGCGCAGACATCCGGCTGCAGGGCTCATCCAGGTGAGACGCTACCTGACAGCATCAGCGTCTTTCTGTTCGGTCCACCTGGGACTTTCTGTGTTTTCTGGACTCAAGTTCTGATTGATCTCCTGTCTTCCTTTCTCAAGTCTGCCTGGCGATATTATTCCACCAATCCAATCAGGGAAGACCTTATTGCCACATGGAGATTTTATGAAACTGTCATCTCTCTTCCCTGTTTCAGGTAAGTTTGAAATTGGCGCATGCCAAAATGACACTGATGTTTTACAGTGTGGTTTTTATCTCGGTTTGGTGTTTGTCTTTGTGAACGGGTATTTAAGCCCCGCCTTACATGCACATACTTTATCCTTCCCTCTCTCCCCGTCCACAGGAAGGACACCTTGGAGGCCATGGCGAGGTAGGTCACTGTTTGGTCTCCTTGCAGAGATACAGTTAATCACACAGAGCGGTGCCTAGAGTAAATGCTTTGTGACGGGCCTTTAATTAGCCCCGCATGCTGGAGAGACTAATGAACATTTCCTAGAATATCTCACCCTGCTCTCCTTTAAATAGCTTCCTGTATTAATTCAGCACTCGGATAAATCTCGGGGCTAATGGCTGTGGGACGTATGAATTTTGAACGCCCACGTGTCGCGCTGCCTTCCACATCAGCTGCTTTAATGACATTTAAGCTGAGAGATTTCTTTGAAAACCTATTAGTGAGTCCATTAGTTGTGTTTCAATTATGAGTGACAGTGTAGATCTTGTAATTAGGGCCTGAGAAGAGGTCTGGGGGGTTGACTTTTCATTTTTCTCCGTCCTGCTGAGCGACATTAATGAGTCTCCACATCAAAAAGTCTTCTGACGGAGGGTGTTTGATTTGAGGGAGAGATCTGTCTTGAGCTGCTGCAGATGCGTCACTGCGGTTATCGACACACAACGATTCTACATAAACTCTCATATTTACATTTTAGGCCGAGGGTATGAAAAATGCACACATCTGGAGCAGTGCATCCCACAGGGTGCCTTCACTGACTGCAAAAATGAGGGCGTGCATCCAAAGTCCTCTAAATTTGGCATAAACCTTCACTTGGACTCAAGGATGAACTGATACAATCTGATGTTCAAATGTCCCCCAAAAAAGAGTCCTCATCATTGAAGCGTTCCATCTGAGTGAGACATTCAATACAGTTCAGACTCTCTGTGTTTTAACTCCTCAGGCTTGGGTCAGTAAATTGCAGGAAGAACTTATTTCCTTCCACCTTGCAGGTAAATGGAAGCATTCAGGAACTCTTGAAGTAATCAACTATAAACAGATTTGAAGACTTGCTACCCTAAAATACAGATTACAGATAACCTTTAAATAAGCACTGTCTCTAGAAGACTGTATATAAAAGATGGAACTAGCTACAGTGACCTCACCCATTGGTTTTTGATTTCACATTCTGAAGCCATTATATTATTTTGGATGCAACCATGTTGTATTTTTTTTTTATTTGGACCCAGAAGTGAACATATTTGGATGAGAGGATGCCGTTCTAAGTTCTCGGCTGCCGTTAACAAGCTAGGTTAGCAAACTGTATCCATAAACTGTACGGATGCAACAAAAAGCCACGGATGCCTGCTAATCAGTGCTAAGTAACAGACTAATAAAATACCAGAATTTCACTCATCAAAACTGAAGTGCAGACTTCTTGGATGAACTCTAGCTTATTATTTGTCAGATAGTTCAGCAAGACAAATTCAGTGAGTGGCATTAGCACAGGTGAAGCCAGGGGACACCTGTCGGTTACATTACCTATCACTACACCTGTTAGTCATAGCAGTCACTCCCTTTACTTTATGCCTTAGTAATATATGGATATAGATGAGTATATGGATGAGTTATAAAAACATAAAAATCATCCCTTGTTGATGAAAACGTCTCTGCTGCTTTTTACTGTAAAGTCATTCAGGAACTGCCCCCTCCCAACCCCTGGTGTGTAGGTGCACACTCACCAGTTGGGTGCTGCACCAGAAACTTTGTTGGATTGCTTTGGTTGCTGGCAGGTTGCTGCAGTTTGTATAGAAGATACAAGAACAGAACAGAAACAGATACCATTCGCCTTAAAGCTGCCTTTTGAAACGTCGGGGTTGCAGCAGTAAGGCACAACTTGTACTCTGAAGGTGAACGTTTTCTGACTGCGTCACACTTTCTGCAGTTTCGCTACCACTCAGCAAGTCATTGGTGAGTGTTTGCAGACAAGTCTGCATATTCCATGCAAACTGTGGGAGACTCCAGCAATCTGGTTGCAACCAAAGCAATCACGAGGACATTTTCTGAACAACCAATTTCACCAACCTCCAGAATCCACTCAGGGAACACACCCTTTTCATAGTCACTGGTGGTTGCTGGGGGGTCACCAACTGTGCAACGATGTTACTGCTTTTGTGATTGTGCTTAATTTCTTTAGAGGTAGCAGTAAGAGCACATGGTAATACAGGTGAGCCACAGTCTGCCCAACCTCTGAGGCCTGGCACTAACCCAGGCAGACAGCTAGCTGCACTCACAGCCGAAACATCTGTAACTATACCAGAATTTAAGGCTTGATACAATTTAAACGGATGTTATATAAAAATTCAGGCTTAAACTATCTATAGAGACCCAAACTCCTTTCTGTATCAGGCTGTAAACATATTCAGGTTTAACATGGGGGTCTATGGGGACTGACTGACTCCTGGAGGCAGCCTCAGGTGGACATTAGAAAGGCTGCAGTTTCTGGCACCTGAGCATTAGCTTCAGTTTTGAGACCTGGAGGTTACTGTTAGGTACTCACTCCATTCAGAAACCATATCTGATGGTGTGTACATGAAACTGTCTGGGCCAATTTGCCCATCCTAACTTCCAAATAGAAATATAGTCATCCATATCCTCCTAACATCGATCAGTCCGTCACCTGTGGGGGGGCATGAGTCTGAGACCTCGAGCACAGTTTATTCAGTCTGAGTCCTGCTGAGAGGACATACCAGGCTTTCTAGAGATGCCATGTTTGTGGGGGTTTGGCCAACAGACACATGGGCTCAGTCAATGTGTCTGTGTCTTTCCACATTTTATGGCAACAATAGATACTGTATATTTCTATTGCTAAAAATCTATTGGCTTTGTCTTGGTAAGATTTCAGTTTTTTTCAGTCTCCTTTGTTGAGGACAGCAGGACTTATTAATTCCCAAGCAGAGGACTAAATGAGGGCTTTTACTCAGAATTATTGGCATCAGGAGGTGAGATGGAGGAGGGCCAGGCAGAGACATAAAGGTGAAAGTTCAGCTTTTGAGCAGGGACAAAGGGACAGCACCCACCATCCATTATGGGCCTCTAAGGTTTACTGACACTACAGTGTATAGGAGGGGAAATAAGAGCCTTTTCAGTTCAATACACACATAAATGTAGAGTATATAACCAGCTATAGGTTTGATTTCTTTAACTGTTTATTCTATTGATTTATTGCACTCTAATTTCATCATTAATGCCTGACAAAGACATTTCAGGATCTTTTATATGAGCTATGCTCTCCTGTTGCTACACCTGCTGACTTGCATCAGGTTTAGTCAGCAGAGGTGGCGTTACAGACTCATTACAGCGTTCTGCTCCGACGCCTCACGGCCTCCATGTTCAACACTCTGGATTAAATTACTGCGACTAAAAGCTGCTGAGCAGAAACGGCTCTGATGGAGCAGAGGAGAGGTCAGGCCACCTCCTGTTAATGGTGTCTGTTTTATAGGCTGAACCGGAGGGTTACGTTACATCAATTATGATGATTTTGCTTTTATTTGTAGTATTTAGCAGGACATAGTTCAGAGAAGTGGAAATAATGGGACAGAGAGGTGGAGGTAGACTGAGAGTGGAAACCAGTGATGGTGCAGAGATGTAGGCAGACGCTGAGTGATGCAGTCAAACGCAGTGAAAGGCAGAGAGAGTTTTAAGTGCCTTTTAGGATCAGCGGCTGGGAAATTAGCACTCTGACATTATCTTGTTGCTCTGAGCGAAGAGGTGGATGACGGCCAGAAACTACAACAGTGCCACGATGTCCAACAAGAGGCTGATAAGCTACTTACTGTGTGTGTGTGTGTGTGTGTGTGTGTGTGTGTGTGTGTGTGTGTGTGTGTGTGTGTCCCTGCAGAGTGTGATATTAGACCTTTTTATCTGAGTTTTCCAGCGATACTGTGCGGTCTATTCAATACAGCACTGACACAAAATTGAGTCTGAGATATAATTTTGTGTGTGTGTGTGTTTTGTTGTCGTTTTGCTAACTTTGTGAGAACACTTTTCAGAGTGAGGACGTTGTTACTGCACCAAAGTGAGGTCAGTTTCTCATCTAAGAACAGAAACAAATGCAGTTTGTTAAATCTGAGACAATCTGTTATTTCCCCATTGTGGGATCAATAAAGTATCATCATCAATCTGTGAAGTTTATGATAAATCTGTTTTTTGTTAGCAGTGGGAAGTAACTAAGTACATTTACTCAAGTATCACTTTTAGGAAATGTCCATTTCTCCTCCACTATTGAAATATAAACTGTCCCTTTTACCCCTCCTTTAATGACAGCTGTACCAACTAGGTACTATATAACAATATTAGTTCATGTTAGTGCTGTATCTGGTAGTGCTAGTATCAAATATTTAGCATTCAAATCATATTTAGGTAACTACGGAGCCCTGCAAGGGACATTGGAGAAAAAATAGATGTACTTTTGAAGGCTCTCTCAAAGTCTCCCATGCCAGGCCACAAGGGGGCAGTGTGTGTATAGGAGTCTCAACCATAGTACGCAGGTGCCAGTACCTCCCGTTTCCAAAACGTAGTGTTTTAGCTGCTTGCACAGAGACGGAGAAAGGAGCGTTTCGAAATCCCTCCACTCTGAAACCCGTCTTCAAATCGTGCTGCTTTCAGGGACTCGAAACGCCATTGTCGTGTAAACGACAAAACTTTACCGTTTTCACCTGAAAATGTTATCGTGTAAACGGGGCCTAAGAGCCCTAAACAACCAAACTCACAACAAAAACCAAAAACACAAACAGGGTTCAAAAATCCAGGAGCATGACCGTTTTAACACGGGAGTCTGGCAGGTTGGCTCAAGTGGGGTTTTTTTGGCAGGTTTCCTCTTGGTTTTCCATCCATTGGCTACTAGATGGAAGTCACAGCAGCAGATTCTGCAATGATGATTCCACATTTCTGACACTGTAGCGTTTAGTCCTGCTGTTGTTGGTCGGCCAACTTTGGAAAGTTCTCACAGGGTGACCAAAGGCCTAGATCTGAAGATATCGCCGTGACGCTTTCATGTTGAGCCTTTGATAGACGCAGTACGGTAATAAAAACATTTTAATGCCAAACTAAATATCAGACATTGGCCTAAAAAACAGGTCAAGATGGACAGGAGAGACAAACCTCCAGTTTAGCCAAACACATTTGGAAAATGAACGTTTATACCTGCTTTTTTTCAGGTTGCTAAAATCAGTAGTTTTACCTCCAAGTAAATTGGTTTAGATTTTGTTCCCAACCTGGTATATTCCATTTTATCCTAACAGAGAGGAAATAGGATCCATATTTGCAATAACTGAAATTACCTTTTAATATGATCTCACAGCTTTGTGCAGGTATTATGAACCAACATGTGTGTCTCGGGAAGGCAGAGCTGTGGGAGATAAGGAGCATCATTTTTTTTTTTGCCTGCTGTGTTGCCTCATTTAGAGATCCACGGGATAATCACATCTCATTTTCT
Organism: Archocentrus centrarchus; assembly: GCF_007364275.1. Classification (NCBI taxonomy): domain Eukaryota; kingdom Metazoa; phylum Chordata; class Actinopteri; order Cichliformes; family Cichlidae; genus Archocentrus; species Archocentrus centrarchus. Next base: position 33,089,229 of record NC_044362.1, on the reverse strand, counting down.
GCTCTTTATTCGGCCGAGGAGCAGTCAGAAAGAGATTCTCTCTTCCTTTAAAGCTTCCTATTCTGCGGCCTCTCAGCGCCGTAATCTGCCGTCTCTATTCTGCCTCGAGGCCACATAGAGGCTCATATTGTGTGTCCGCTGTGGGAGCAAAGTCGCTGAGAATGCTCCACGTTTCAGAGGCCTTGTTTGGGCCGTTGTCGGCTCCGGTTACCCCGCCTCTCTCCCTCTTCCAAGGCACACAGGAGTCTTATTTTACCCAGGGAGCTCTCGTCTTTGTGCTGCCAAATATTGTCAGCCATTGGACAATAAAGGAGACCAATCTCCTCACAGCTCTTTGAGGCTTCCTTCTGCCAGGAGAGCTGCACTGTTACACTGAGGCAGCAGACCAGGGAGAACCTGGACTCAGGAAAAACTGATAAAGGGACTGTGCAAGAAAACCTGAAGGTCCAAAGCTGGATTTGTGATTTCAGCAGAATTTTACTCATATTTTAAGTGAAGTCTTTACTCCGTTTTATTTATAGTGTCAATTCACAACAGCAGTCACTTCAAGTCACTTTATATTGTAAGGTAGAGTCCTCCAGTAAAAGAGAGAGAACCCCAACAATGACATGACACCTTATGAGCACTTGGGGACCGTAGGAAGGAAAAACTCCCTTTCAACAGGAAGAACGCTCAGGGAGGGGCGTGGATGACTAGATCTCTTCTGGTCTCCTTAAAGCAAAGTGATCAAAAAAAGCACTTTGGCAATCAGAGATCAACACAGCTGACACTCTCTGGTCACCACCTTGAGTGATGAAGACTTCACTTGCTGCTGCTTGGTGAAGTAGTCTATATCACATGATTTCCTCTTGGTCCGTACTCTGTTTTCTCTCTTCTGTCCCACTTCAGCCAGAAACTGAGTTTACTAGAGCGGGTTCGCCTTCCCAATTCAAGACCATCTGTAGTGGCGGTCAAGAAGCTGGCCGGTAACACGGACTCCATCGAAGAGAGTCCCTCCAAGGAGCCCAAACCCGCCGGCTTCACCAACCGAGAACGCTTCCGCACCGCCTTCCGCATGAAGGCCAACACACTCCGCCAGAGCTCTGAAGGTACAAAACTCATGAAAGTGAAAGCAAGGATATGCTCAGAGAGATTTAGTTTTCTGTACAAAGAATTAAAATTCTTAATGTGTTTTTCTCTCAGATGCAGGAGGGGTGGCAGATCCAGCCTTAGAGGAGCGGGGCTTTCCCCCAGACATCCTCCTGGAGGACATGATCCCAACACTGAAACTGGTCATCAGGGCAGTCAGGTCAGGAACTGGTGCTCTGTGCTCCTTTAAAGTCATGATGTACATTAAACCCAATTAATTTATGAGCACAAACTGATACAGATAAGAAGAGACAAAGGTGTTATAGTGTGAAGAGCAGATGGGCATAGCTCATCCAAAATCAGTTATAGAACTGGGAACTATCCTGGTTTCTTTGTCTGCTGATAGGCAGACGATGCAGATGTTTCCTCCTGGGTGTATCAGTACGTTATGACATCACTGCTGGGTGAAAGAAAGGAGGAAATTTATTTTGGTAGTTTTTCTGTTAGCAGCTCTTTAAAAAAGGTGGAAATTCTACAAAAAAAAAACAGGTGGATGTTTACCAAACCCAACCATCAAACCTACCTCTAACCCTCACCCTAAACGAGGTGCCAGTGACGTGGTGGATGTAAAGAGGTTAAATGCACGGATGAGTTAGAATTCAGACTGCTCAGTTCATTTTCACCTGCTGAACAAACTGTCAGAACAGAAAACAGAACTTTGTAGTTGGTGCTGATTCAAAATGTTCGTTTATGCTGTCAAATATCTAGAACAGCTACAGTAATATACTTGACAATGCGTGATTGGTCCTCCCTGGATGGGCTTTCAAAACACTCTGCAGGAATCAAAATTCAACACACTGTGTAAACCAGAGAGTGCTGCATAACTCACACATGCTGACAGTGCACTGGTAAATCTATAGGCCACACAGCTGACATAATGCAGGAATTCAATCTAGTGCAAGGGCCTGCGAGATGAGTGATTAACCCTGTGAAAGTGCTGCTTCCTTCCACTCCATTATATCAGGGCTGAATGGGTTCCTGAATAGGATGCTCAAATCTGGAGGGTTTTAGTTTCAGGACCCAAGACTTTCTGCCAAACACTGGAGTTTGTGCAGCAGCAGTCGCTGACTCTGGGAAGAGTCAGCTGAAAGTGGGAGCTTTGTAGGACAAAGGATGGAGCTCAGTGGGTGGCAGTGGACGAGAACCTTTTCAGAAGACGCAAAGATGACGGTTTTAATCTAATGCACAAGATGGAAAGTCCAAAGATTTCTGTGTAGATTGGATTAATTGTAACTGATGACGTTACCATTGTGATTCAGCCTTTCAGCCAATCACTATTTGAGTTTGACCAGGAGGAATGTGCTTTTGGTTTGTTGTAGGACTGGTTGAATTCCCATAATCAGTCTCTCTGTGTAGGTAAACTGAAACATGGGATCTTAAATCAAGTTTTAGCTGTCTGTCACAAACCTGTTTAACACCAACATGGTGCCAGTACCGGTCCTGGTGCTACTAGTTAAAAACAAAAAAACCAATGTGGCCAACTGAATAATTAAGGAATTTCTTGTGGTAGCTCCTCCCGTGGACACTGGTGGCTCCCTCCTTGGCTCCAGGAATTTTGTGGTGTCATTCTGCTGCCATCTTTTGGCACCTGCACCAGTCTTTTCTTTATTTAAAAGTGTGTAATCTATTTTAGATTCTCTACTGTGTCGGTGGGAGAGGGGTAACGGAGAGCAGACGAGCATTAGTCTGTTGGGCTGTTGCTTAGATCGGATACATCAGTGATCTAAACCAGTTAAATGCTCATATCATGAAAAGCTATGTGCATTTGTTTGATTCCTGTATGATTATTAAAACATGCATATACAGTGAAGGTAGATGCAGACTGTCCTGGTTGAAATGTGAACCACTGATGTATGAATGTTGTTGTGTTTTAAGCTCGAAGAGGTCACTTCAGTATTTAAGTGACCTTTTTGTCCCACAGGATCATGCAGTTCCTCTTGAACAAGAAGCGGTTTAAGGAGACTCTGAGGCCTTATGATGTCAAAGATGTGATCGAGCAGTACTCTGCTGGACACCTGGACATGCTCTGTAGAATTAAATACCTCCAGACAAGGTGAGTTACTACTTTACAGACAATGGCGATCGTCTGAGTGAAGCCAGGAGCTTCTGTTGTTCATGCTCATTGTTTTTCTTTCAAGGATTGACATGATTCTTGCCCCTGGACCTCCTCTCACCCCGAAACACAAGAAAACTCAGAAAACACCCTTTACTTACCCGTCCAATCAGTCACCCAGGTACTGTCCTGCTGTTGTAAAAGGCTAAAATGTTCGAAAACAATCCCAACTTTAGTATAAAGATTGATATTTATTGTCATTAAAGTGTTATAACTATGAATTTATCTAAAGCAGTTAGGCAATTTTACATAACAAGTGTTTGTGCAGTCCACCTCTACTCCATGTCCCTTTGTTTTAGGCATGAGTCCTTCCTAGCCAAAGCCACCTCCATGCCAGATGCTGAAGACCAAAGCATGATGGGCAGATTTGTCAGGGTGGAGAGACAGGTAAGAATTAGTAAGTAAGTAAGTAATAAGTCAAAGGCCTTCATAGTGGGGGAAAGAGAAACGTCTCAAAAGGGCAACAACACGCTTCCCCCAACTCAGGCTTGGTCAAGTCTTCAGCTAGAGACTATGAACAGATCTATTGAACCCATCTGGCATAACCAAATAGCGAATATCCCTATATTGTTATCACACTTGCAGTTCACACTTTATTTCAAACCTGTGGCATGCAGTGACTCTTACAGCAAGACAAAAAGAGTTCATAAACCTCCACCACCACACCATCTTCCACTGTTTAACGAGACAAACTAGACCACGCTAAATAAAATACTTTCATGATTTTGTGCTGGCCTTCTTTCCTGTGCTGACATTTTCTTACTTGCATCTTGCTGCACTCTGTCTGGCTGAAGGAGTGTTAGGATTATTATTTTAGTGGTTTGGGGTTTATTGTTTAGATGCTTTTCTTAGTAAAATCAGTAATATTACACCAGAGTTCTTGCCAGCGGTTGATCGCTGGGCGCTGCGCCCTGCTGAGGTCAACTCGCTATCAGAACTCTTCGCTATAGCAGCAATTAGCAAACAGACGCACACACTGCGCTGCCGCTGATACCAGACTGATTTGTTTTGTCTCACTATATCGCTGCACTATAGTAGTATTTCACCACAATCTACCACCGGGGGGGGGGGGGGCCAGTTTTGTTCACAGTGTGCACGCGTGATCTCACAACGGTCTTGTGCACATTTGTTACAGAAAGGAAAATAGGGACCAGTATTAAAGCGAGGGAGGAAGTGGAAAAGGGGAGCACAAATGACAATTTCGAGCTTCCCATTAAACATAAATTCCTAGAGCTCAGTGTTGCAAACTTAGCAACTCTGTCGCTAGATTTAGCAACTTTTCAGACCCCTGTAGTGATATAGATCACTGTCACAGGGCCAACACAGAGAGACAGACAACATCCACACTCACATTCACACCTTTGGGCAATTTAGAGTGACCAATTAACCTAACCCCAGTAACTGCATGTCTTTGGACTGTGGGAGGAAACTAGAGCATCCGGCGAAAACCCACGCAGACACAAAAACCGGACCATCTGGAAGGCCTGGGTTCGATTCCACCTTGGCCCAGGCTCCTCCCTCGCTCTCTGTGTGGAGTTTGCACGTTCTCCCCGTGTCTGCGTGGGTTTTCGCCGGATGCTCCAGTTTCCTCCCACAGTCCAAAAACATGCAGTTACTGGGGTTAGGTTAATTGGTCACTCTAAATTGCCCAAAGGTGTGAATGTGAGTGTGGATGTTGTTTGTCTCTCTGTGTTGGCCCTGTGACAGGCTGGCGACCTGTACAGGGTGTACCCTGCCTCTCGCCCTATGTCAGCTGGGATAGGCTCCACCCCCCACACCCCCACCCCGTGACCCTAAACAGGATTAGCAGAAGTGAATGGATGGATGGAATTTCCCAAAAACCAACACATTTAGCGACTTTCCACGGTGACTTTGGCAACTTTTGGAGATAGCCTGGAAAGCTGAAATCCAACACTAATGCTGTGCTATGTGTACACACAGCACTTGTACTGCATCGCTTTATACTTTTCAGAATTTTCCGGACAACCCCCCCAAAACACACACACAGGCGTGCACTGTGCTGAAATCCTTTTTTTTCTGGCTACAGTCCTGTTACATTATGAAAACATATAACTATAAGTAAAAAATCTACATGATACAGGATATATCTCATATATACTGATCTGAAAATCCTTGCGGAGGCTGCATGTGTTGATTTTCTGTTTAATTAAATGAGTAGTAGTTCCTTCACGAAAGTGCTTATTAAACCTGCTTTGCATTGCACTCTGACTCCTTTACATCACATATTTTGGCCAAGGGGATCAGTGAGAGAACATTTACCTGTTATGCAATCCACTGGTTTAAATGTGTCTCTGTCCCAGGTGGAGGACATGGAGAAGAAGTTGGACTTCCTGGTGGACATGCACATCCAGCACACTGAGCATCTGCAGGTGGACTCTGCCGGCTCTGCCCACATGACCTTAGAGACCTGCAATCCTCCGATGAATGGTGAGATCAGACGGGTTTTCCTCAACTACGCCGAGGCGTTCCCACACATGTCGTACCAGGTGCCTGTCAGCAAGGGGAACCCCTATTACGGCCGGGGAAGAGGAGGCAGAGAGGGGGTGGGGTTGGCAGGAGGAGGAGGCATTGCTCCTCCGGTTCATCAACCCCAACCCCCACCTCCAGCAACCATCCCCACCTACACGGAGCGTCCCACAGTGTTGCCCATCAGCTCCTTGCAGGACTTGTCGGTGGGGCTGGGTAGGACCACAGGGGGGCAGGGGTGTGACTCACCGCTCTCCATGCTGTCAGTTAACCACGAGGAGCTGGAGCGCTCACCCAGCGGGTTCAGCATTTCTGGGGAGCGGGAGGGGGAAGAGGGGGGGGGGCTTTTCAATGGGGGCTGGGTTGGCGCCCGGGGACCCCAGCTGGACAAGACCCAGGCCGAGCTACCTGGCGGAGGGAGAGACGGACACAGACACAGACCCCTTCACGCCAAGCGGGGGGCCCCTGCCTCTCTCCTCCACTGGGGAGGGATTTGGCGACGCCGTGTGGACCACACCACCCTGAGAGGAGGCCAATACCACACAGAACTCCACCATTCAGAGTTAAGATCGTAAATTCAACCCACGCCTCTAAACCCAAACCACTGGGTCAAAGTGGACCCCTGTGGGGAGGGAAGGTGGGTCTTATCCGAGATCTTTGACCTTCAGAGGCCACCGCAGATCTCATCATGCTGCCCGCAGTCCAGCCAGAGAGCCATGACACTGAGACTGCCCAGAAAAGAAAATGGGGAAACAGACCGTTTGTAAAGTAAAACTCTGTACAGCGCACTCTTTAGCTCACACAAAAAAAGAACATTAATATACATACTATATACACCCAAAAGCTTTATTGCTGCAAAGCCAACCGCACTGCATGTAACGCATGCGATTTTTAGTGTAGTCACTGCAAAGTTCAGGATATCAGGAACAGGAAAAAGAGATCGAATGGATACGTATACTTGCTATGCCATTTTTTTAACACTTATTTTTTTATATGAATACATTTTCATTGTTTTTGCATGGTTTGCATGATAATGCACCATTGTAGGGGTTGATGATTAGAAGGTGATCCTGGAACCAAAAGTCTCCTGTCTCTTTGTTGTTTGCTGTGTGTGTGTGTGTGTGTGTGTGTGTGTGTGTGTGTGTGTGTGTGTGTGTGTGTGTGTGTGTGTGTGTGTGTGTGTGTGCGTGTGTGTGTGCATGCATGTGTGTGTGTGTGTGTGTTAGAGCACTGAGAGAGGGACTTTGGTAATAAAACACTGGCTAGTTGCTGGCAGTCATGTTTCACCGTTTCTGCTGTTCTCACGTTGCTCTGTGAGCTCTCTGAGGATCAATTCTATCCAGAAACCAGATTTTTTTTTTCTGGTCTCAGCGTTTTGTTTTCACGCCACTGTGCTCGAGTTATGTGTCACCACTTTGTGTGTACTGACTTTTCACTTGAAAATTTGACAGAATTTGAAACACTAAATCTCTGCTGCTTTGTTGGCACATGAATTCAGGGATATGAACCACCTGTACGTCTTTAACTTAATCATGAAGCTCTGCTTCGGCTTGAATTATTCAGAGCATATTATCGATGCAAAATAGTGGCTTAAATTTCCAGCAGTAACACTAAAAGGATTCCTACGTAAAGGGAAGCATTATGGGTCTGTCCCAGTATGCACACTTGTGGTCTTGAAGTAATATAAACATGTACTTCATGTTAAGTTTGTATATCTAACAACTTACTGTTCCAGAAAAATGTCTCTGCAGTGCAACTGCATTTAAAACAGGAACCAATGTGACAAAGTTTTTTGACCTCTGACACTAGAAAGTTGTGCACATCCTCCTTGGATGGTTGTGTCCATTTCCCTTGAATAATACAGCATAAATTAAGTTTTTTATACCTTTTAAGCAAATGTTTTTAAGGCATCAGATGTTGTATATTTAAAAAATGTATCGCGCAAATAATTATTTTCAAGATGATAAACGAACAGGCGCACTCGTACATTTACATACAGCTTTGATTTTCTGTTTCATTAATAATCAGATTATCATTGAAATTAAATGAAATCCATGGCGGGTCCTTTGTTTGGTGTTGGGGATCTGACTAATGTTTGCTAATGCTAGCTTGCTTGCTAACACAGACAAACTGTGTGCATAAGGTAAGCTAATTTGGGGGATAATCTTGCTGCTAAGTTGGCTATCCATTTTCAGATTTCTTTATAAGCTGAAGTCAGATTCATGCAATGTAGCCAAGTTATAGTTAGCCGTTTAACTTTAGCTTCCTTGGTAACATCATCGTTGTATATCTGTGTAGGTGTTCTCAATCATCCAGGTCATGGTAGTGGTTTTAAAAACTTAAAATTGAAGAAACCTCGTGGATGAGAGGTGAAACATCTTCAGAAAACCTAAAACCTAAACCTCTTAAGGTTGTGGTGTCTCAAATCGATCATTGCCAGTTGTGCAGTTAGCAGAAATTACATTTGAAATGGACTGCATGGTTGGCTACAGTCCCGTGGACCTTAAACTGTAGTCACAGGAACATCAAGCTGCTTGGACATGGTCTTACAGCCTTTACCTTTTAACATGCTTGTCAATAATCTGATCTCCTGAGACAGCTCTCTCCTCAGCCTCCTGTGGTCCACGTTCAGTGTGGTGCACAGCATGATACCAAACAGCGCAGTGACGACTTTTCAACCTTTAAACAGGCAGACTGACTGATTACAGGTTAGAAAACACCTGTGAGGCTAATTCAGTTCAATTTAATTGAATCACAACAAACAGTCGCCTCAAGGCACTTCATGTTGTAAAGACCCTCCAATAATTACAGAGAAAACCCAACAGTCAACCACCCCCCACCCCATGAACAACAAGCATTAGGCAACAGTGGGAAGGACAAACTCCCTTCGAACAGGAAGAACCCTCCAGCAGATCTCAGGGAGGGGCAGTCATCTGCTGAGGGGGGAGAGAGACAGGACAAAAGACACGCTGACGCCACAAACATGAGCAATAGCAGGCTAAATGCAGTTCTGTAAATTTGACCTTTAACTTTTTGTTTTTTAACTGTGTTCCTTCTGGTCGCCCCTCAGGTCATACTGGATGGTTGGTTGGTGCATTTTTCCCCATAGACTGGCAAATCTACAGTATTAGCAGTGATTTATTTCTTTAAGATGTGGCTGCAGTGTAAAATCATCAAATAGGCGTGCACTCATGATCAAGTGTGGTTACTGGGACAGTCACTGTTTTTGAGTTCAAGCCTTTTTAAAATAAATGAATACAGTATGATCTGTGTGACCTCAAAGTCAAGCACGAGAAATCTGAAGCATCCTCATTCCCAAGTGTTACATGATGCTGTTCTGTCAGATGCTGTCTGTGTCCCACCACGAGATAACCACTGCGGCTTAAAGACCTTCAGAGTCCACATAACCCAGTAAGAAGCTGTGTCTGATGGGGTCAAGGTAAACCCATCTGACCCTGAAGGTTACAGTTACAAGAAGCTCTGTTTGGGGTCAGATGAGCTTCTTCACACCAGAAACCGTTTGCTGTGAAATAGGGCAGATTGGATAGAACAGCCATGTTGCATTAAACATCCTTATGTACAGTAATTGAGACGCGCCCACAGCTTTGACACAACGGTGTTATTTGGTGCTGTGGGAATGAAAACAGCTGGAAAATCTGCAGCTGTATTTCTTAAATCTGAATAAGGAAATCAAACAAAATGATTGTCATTAAATTGTAGATGTAATTTCTGCTGCAGAGCTCCAGTAAATCCCGTGTGGTAGCTAAAAAAAATGAAACACGTACTCCAAGGCGGCACCGATATGCTGTAGCTCAAAGAACAGCACAGCCTGAAATCAGCAAACTGAATTCAGCTTTTCTGCAGTCCAGCTAATAATTTAATCTTTAGTTTAAATTAATGCAACTTTAAAACTGCTGTATGTTCAGTGCTGCGTTGTGAGCAACTCGAATGTCCAGTTATGAACACAGAAAACCTCATACTGAAAAAAAGAAAGGCGGAGCTTCCTGTTATCGACTCACAGGTATTTTTTTTTTTAAATCGAAACACCACGAAGCCGGACCTGACCACCTACTGCAAATAAAAAGCTTTACAAACAATCACGTATAGGCCTAAACTGCATTTACTACCTTAGATTTAGAACAACGCTGATACTGAATGTAATATCTCACAGTATGTACACACATGAATTATTATTAATACACAGTTATAGCATGTTCAGACACCTTTAGGGTTAATTTACAGAAGGGGGGGGGCTTCCACACCAGGCTTCAACTCTGCTTCACTGCTTTGATGACTTTTACTGTTGAAACCTGCAGTCACATAAATCAGGTCTAATGAAGTTATCAAAAGGACTTCTGTTTGCTTAGTTCCTTTGCGTTCATTATTTGTAACGGTTTTGTTACAGAGCTTTGTGGGTAATTGGATAAAATTTTGGTTTTGTTTAGTTCTGGTTGGACTTGGAAAAAAAACCACATTCAAGATGATTTTATAAACCATAGAGCCACATTTAAATGAACTGTGGAGCAATTAAAGCTGCGCCTTAATTGGTTTTTATACACTAGGTCAAAGTTTGTTTATTGTTTAGGGCCCAATCACTCAGGCCTAGAGACCCACTGGCGACCCCTAGTGGCCACCACTTGCTAGGCAAAAATGTGTTTCCTGTCCGGTTGGCGAGTGGTTGCTGAAATTTGCTGGCTTGGTGAAATCGGCCACAAAAATGTATGTAATGCTCTACAAAAACCTTTGTGCAGCTGCTAGCAGCTTGTCACAGTCACCAGTAGTTTCCACGAAAGACTGAGTGACTGTGAGTACTCACCAACTAATCAAGCAGTAATGAACCTGTGTAAAGTGGAGACTGTTCACCTTCAAAGTGATAACATAGTTGGCATTTCCCACACCAACTATGGGTAATCATGTCAGTCTGCTAGCAGCCAAAACAATCACGAGGTTTTTGATGCACCACCCTTGTTACAACCGATTTAAGTTAGCAACAGTCGGCAATCTCCAGGAACCAACCAACCGGTAGGAGGATACATGTTTTCCTTTAGCGACCACAGGAAGTTACCAGAGGGTCACTGACCTCTAGGCCTGTGTGACTACTGTGTGACTGAGGCCTTAACGAGCTGCATTCACAGACTGTAAAGGTGCAATGCACAGGCTAACCTAGTGCTAATCCACAGAATAATAAAGTACCAGGATTTCACTCACCAAACTGGAAGGACACACTTCATGGATGTCTGCGCTTTGCAGGAAGCTGAAGTATTTCTCAGTTAATTCCATTAAAAATCCTTCAGAAGACACAAACAGCTCAAAGTTGACAGTGACTCCAGTTAGTGGAGGTGACTCCTAACAGACGGCAGTCAGAGCAGCTGCACCCCAACATAAAACATCTGCAGGTTAAAGCAGACGAAGAAGAAGAAGCCTGGTGTGGATCCAGCTGCCATCTGTGGTGTTAGCGAGGTGAACCAAACCCTTACGATTATCTATTCAGTGTATTGTTAGAGTTGCTGTTATCCTTCAATTAAAGCCATTAAACTATATATTATATGAACACAGGCGTCGGATGGCACCACATATAGATGTAAAAATGATATATCCCTGCAGACGTTCATTCATTGTGCCTCTGAAGCAAGAAACATCAGAATGACTCCACGTTGTCATTCTTTATTTAGTGTTTCAGCGTCACTTCATTTCACCTCACACTGAACACAGGATTTCTGAATGTCTGCTCGTTTCCTTCCGTAGTGCTTCATCTTTTCTTAAACCAGCTCCGAGCGCAGTCCTGCTTTTGTAAAATGCAGTTTTGTAGTTATCGTGGTGCTTTTTTGGCTCATTTACAGGTTCAGCATGATTTCAGCTGCACAGAAAGTTTGTAGAGTTTCACTTCTGCTTTCTTTGTCGTGTTTTAGGTTCAGTCTTCTTGTTCTGTTGAGGTTTGATGGATCCAAGCCTGAGCTTTTGTTTCATTCACAGAAACTCTCGTGTGAGTTCATGACACTGCTTCCAGTTACAGAGTTCAATGGCTTCCTTTCTACATTTACAGCACCTATCAATTTCCGAATATCTCACTGGAAATGACCACATGGTAACAGCATTGGTACGTTTATATTTACACGGCAAATTACTGTTAAAACCAACTTTTATTTTGTAAAAATTTGTCAGAGAAAAAAAAATTGTCTTCCAAGACGCTGAAGTACGCTGTGGAAAAGTGATGCTAGCAAAGCAGTTAACAGTCACGGAAATATTTCAGATCATAATTTACTGCACACAGAAAACCTGAAGCTGTTCTCAGGAACTCAGAAAATTAAAAATGTCACTGTGTATGGTAACCATACACAACAGATGGTCCAGATTAACAAGTCATTGTGTCTAAAATGATTCATTTAGTTTCCTTTACGCCAATACATCAGCTGTTTCTGAAACTATAAAGACCCTGATCAGTGCCAGTGTTTTAACATGAAGTCTGAGACTCAGTGACCTGTTCAGACCAGTGCGAGCTGACCAAAGCCATCTTCAGTATCTCAAACCAAGTTGCTAGCATTACTTTTTACAGTAAATTAAATAAATCCATGTGAGTGAGTTAAATTATGTCTCGTGAGTTAGGAGCGTCTGAACGTGATGCTGTGTTGCTGTTTTGTAGTGAAGGTTTTGTCCACGTTTTTACTTCTCCGGTGACGTCTTCAGGAGAAACCTCTCCACCACGAGCAGGAAGCCGCCAAACTCCCGTGTTTGTCCGGGGCGAACCGGGAAAGAGGTGGAATAAGATCATCCGTTGGTCACCATGTGTAAGAAACAAAAACAGTTAAACTCATCCGTCCATTTTCTTCTGCTTATCCAAGTCAGGGGTGGGGGGGCCTGGAGCCTCTGCCGGAGGCCGAGAGGCAGGGCGCACCCCGGACGTGTCGCCAGTCGCAGGGCAGTTAAATTCTTACAGCTGGTGTTTTTGGGGAGTGTTTGAATGTTTATTCTTTGGTGACTTATTCCATCACTTTGCCCTGAGTCAGTACTTTGTTTCCCTGGACTGCTGAAGAGGTTTAAATCAGCTGACGAGGTCACTGGAGGGGTCAGACGTTTACTAACCTGCCGTCCCTTCTGTACTGATGCCTTTGTGTTTTTATCTTTCTGAATCCGTGTGATAGACGTGACCCTTGGGTGATTATGATTGGCCGTTTAATGCAGGGTGTTCGGACTGCTCAGAGGGATCCTGTACACATGTTTGTCTGAGATTTGCTTTTTTTCAGTGTCTTCAGTAACTTCCAAAACACAAACTCTGATCTGTACCTGTACAGGTGGGTTAATGTACTTTCATGTTAAATCATATAAAGTGGACCTATTTAGCTCTCTTATTGTCGGTTCATATTAAACATGACTCACATTTTCATATAACGAGTACAGCTGTGAACCTTTGCTGCCCTAAATGCAGCTTTTTTTTCAACTCTTGAATCTCTATGATGTCACAGAGAGCAGATGTCCCCAAGATGGTCATCTAAGGCACAGCAAAAGAGTTGTTTGACGAGCAGCCAATCAGAAGAAAGTTGTCTTAAAGGGGGAGGAGCTGAAAGAGCCTGCTGATGACCTGAGATCCTGCTCCAAGGCTCAGTATAAGATTATTAAGGATTGTTTTGAACTCTAAATCACACAGAACTGCTCTAGAATAAAATCTGAGCAGAATAGAGCCACTGTATTATTTTATAGATTTAATACCTGGTAGTTTGAAGATGGAGTGGATTATTTAAATTTGAGAATTGGCGTTTGCACTTTTTGTTTTAAGCCGTGGTTGTTCGTTTGGTAGTTTTGGTGTCACACTCGGCCCTTTAACACTCTGTGTTTAGAACAGTATAATTTCATAAACCGGCTCGACTCTTTACTTGCTGTATCAGAGAAAGTCCAGCAGGAAAACTCCTTTTAAACTGTGCAGCACTTCTGCTCCACGTATCACTAAATATTCGATCACGATTGCACTCATTTAAAAACAGAGTGAACCTGAATCTTTCCCTACATTCAAAGCCATAACCTGAAACCTGTGTGTACCTAAAACATGTATTTTTCCAGCACCTTTCTGCCCTCGTGTGTGTGTGTGTGTGTGTGTGCACATTTACACTGTGTGTCACTGATTTAATTTCAGCTCTCCGTGTGTGAACTCGTTTGTTTGTGGATCGATTCTGAATGAAAAGGAGCACTTTATGGCATCCGTGTAGTTCAGAGGGCAATAGGGACTTCCTGTGATGATTCTGTTGAGGTTGTATTCACTGTAACTGCATACCAAGCAATGCACTGATCGGCACATTCTGCATAACCTGTAATTTTATGGACATTTTGATTGCTACAGATTATTTGTGCCTTGGCCTTTTACAGTACAGATGTTTCTTTCAATGCAGTTCTTTTATTTTGGTCGTGCTTTTCTCGCTCCGTCTGTCACAGCGCGGCACAGAGCTGTCGGTAATAACCGCGTGGAAAGCTGCATTTACTTGTATTTTTCTACTGCTGAGCAGCCACGAACTGTGGAGCCAAGACTGAAAGAAAACCAGCGCAGTAGTTGGTGGGTGATGTTTCCTCTCTTCAAAAACCGCCCTTCAAAAAGGGGGATAATGCTTCTTATATAGTTCCAGCTGTGGGTCCAGCTGCAGGGAAAAAGCACCAGTAATGGAGGAGGAGATGCTGCCCACACACTGAAATTTGCAACCTCCTAATTTTTTACTCTTTTCCTGATGAAACCTCACAATTAGCAGGTTTTGCATGTGACTCTGGGATTGATCTGAAAACTGGATCTCCAAAATCTTCAAATATAGAACGACACGAGTACCTGAGAGGTGGACCGACAAACCCGTCAGGTCGCCATCGTTTTTCTTACCGATAAGTACAATTCATTAATTCCAGCTAATATGAGGATAATCCATCTCTTAGTGAATAAAGTTTAGTGGCTAAAAAAAAGAACTTTTCCAAAACAGCTGAAGCAGGAGGAATAAACCTTTACATACAGAAAACTCGAGTTTGAGACGTGATGCAGTCTCACGGCAGTCTGTGGGAAAGTCACAGCTTCTAATCTACTGATTTACATCTGTGCACAAAATGAACATTTTACACTTTCAAAGGACGACAAACCTCCACAGTTGGAGGTTGCGGTGGAGCTACTTGCATCAATTTTAATAGTGTTATCAAGTAAAAATGTCGGTTAAGTTTAGGCATTAAATCTATCGAGTCAGGTTTAGAAACAGGCCGTGCTTCGTATTAAAACACAAGCCCTGTTTTCTTGGTTTTCGTTAAAATACTTCCTATTGAAATATTACTGACTGTCATGAGATTTTGTGTCCATGAACAGGAACAGATTGTTTTTGGTGACTTTTTTTACACTTTGCTGTGGGACCGGCTCTATGAGGGTTTCAGACGCTGATTATTATTTTTAATCTTTGAACAAAAAGCTGTTAGCGAATCTCCACGGCGTGAAGTACAAAGAGACAGACGTAGCTAACCAGTGGGGACGTATGGTCCCCACAGGTTAGTGAAGAGCATTTTCACCGTCACCATCGTGGTGTATTTGAAGCCGAGTGGACTCTGACTATGAAACTGCACTTGCATTTCATTGGCTAACGATCTGCGATGGACTGAGTCCTCAGCCAATGAGCTAACCAGCTTACCCTTGAGCATCCTCCTTTGTAACTGTAGTAATGAACATAATTTAGAAAATAACACCAAAGATTTTATTGTTCTATGGAACCAGAAGTCCTTTGCAAACAGAGGAGTCGCCCCCTGGTGTCCATTAAGCAGAAAGCAGGTTTTAGGTGCATTAAACACCGTGGACGTGTTTAACAGTCACAGCTCATTTTCAGTTCCTTCAACAGTCAGAGTGATCATCTCTAAACAAACTGAATCTACTTGTAAAACTGCCATAAATGTAATTTGAACCAAAAAAAGCAAAAAGAAATCTGGTAAATCGCACAAACTGCACTGCTCACCACTTTTCATAAGAGTCTTGAACCTGCACAGTTCCTGTCTGACTCCCACAGGAAGGATACGAGAGGAGCATATGAGAAGAGTGATGCTTAAATGCAGCGATACGCACTGAAAACACACGTTTAGACAAACGTGCCGACAGCTCTGTGTCGGTGGGTGACGGCAGCTTTTCTGGGTCAGAAACAGTTCTGTTGTTCTTAAGTTTCATTTAAGGGAAGTTTGGACAACTTTACACTAGTGGCCTTCAGAGCTGTGCATCGTTTTCTCATACAGTTTGAAAAAAAATAACCATTTCTTATTCTGTATTCGACCACTTTGAATATTTTGTTTTGATGATATAATATGCAAATGTATTCTTACTTGATTTTTTTATTTTTTGGTCTTTTCAATTGCACCAGTTATTAATAAAGCATTGAACTGAAAGCCCACTGTGTGGCTCTCATTTTGTTTTGTACCTTTCACAGTTTTGTCGTCTTTTAGCATTTGTGGTTGTTGTGTGTCCCTCATCGTAGTTGTGTAGCAGTAATTTTGCATCTGTTTGTAGTGGGCGTGTGTGTCTTTGTGTAGTAGCTGTTGTTCATTTCTTTGTGTTTTTTATGTTTCCCTTATTAGCTGCAGTCACATTTGCAGTCATTGTGTGTCTGCTTTGTTGTTCGGCAGCTGTTTGTGGTTGTTTTACAGTAAATGGATCAGTTTGTTTTTCTGCGCTCAGTGAGCACTGAGTGCTTCGTTCAGCGCGTCTCATCCACCCGTTCGTTCATATAACTAACATCACGCTCCGATGACTCGACTCCAGCCACCGGCCTTCCCGTCAGCAGATGACCCGCGCTGCCTCCTGAGCCGCATCCGCCTCGTTTAATGGATTTGACTTTAGGAGTGTGTTTCTTCATAGTTGTAATGCACTTTTATGGTGGTTGTGTTCTGATTGTTATTAGCTGTATTGTGTGTGTGGGTTTTCACATCCCGGTGAGCTTTTGTTTCTTTTTTGTGTCTCAGTCCTTGTTTTGTGTCTTTGTGTGTTTTTATTTTCAGGCTGAACTCTCCAAACGCTGAAAACCTGCAGATGAACTTTATTAAGTTCGTTCTGGAGGTTCGAGCTGTAACTGCTCAGTTCTGTGAAGCATTATTTTTTTACATGGAGATGATTTTTATTTCCTTTGCTCATTTTTATTCTTCATTTATAACATTTGCACCCCAGAACATAAAGTTTGAAGATGAAGAACAAAGCACGGTGCATCTATATGTGCTGCTTGTGTTTTCCTCGTGTCATTTCCTTCCTGTTGGTGCATAATTCTGCAGTCTGTGGATCTTTTCCCCGGGGGCGGCTGTTCCCAGGCCCCGAGCAGCCTCGCTGCCTTCGCTGCCAGTGACTGCTGCGCCTGAAAGTGAATGCCAGGGCGGCCAAAGTGCCCACCGATCCCCCGTCATTAAAGACTCGCTTTCACTCCTCTCATTCACTGATCTTCCCCGTGGCTCGTATGTCACTCCAGCGGCTTATTATGGCCACTTACCTACACTGTAAGAAATGTTGTTCTTAACAAATCCTTCGAAGCACATCAGGTGGAGTTGTAATTCAGAGCAAATTTATCTGCTGTGACTATAAACAAACAACTATTATAAACATCATTTTTACAAAAATTCAGAGCAGCCATTAACTAAAAGCAGCTTTATGAGTGTCTGACTGTTCGGGCATTTCCAGGGTTGTTTCAGTGGGGCGACTGTTAGTCTGACTCAGTTTGAGTTCCCACAGGTGAGCACTTCATTCACAGCGGCCCGAAGGACCAAATACATGGAAAGAACTCGAATCGGCTGTTAAATGAAAACAAAGGCACGTGTGGCCTCACTTCTCCTCACTGGACTGACACTAACCAGCCACTTTATACCTGTTCAACTGCTCATTAATACAAGCAGCTAATCAATCACAAGGAAGCAGTTCAGTGCATTTAGCCATGTAGCCGGGGTCAAAATGACCTGGAGAATGGAGGAGATTTAAGTGAACGTGGCACGTTGTTGGTGTCAAACGAGCTGATCTGAGTGTTTGAGAAGCTGCTGAAGGCATCAGAAACTCAGTCATTACAACCAGGGTGTGCAGAAGAGCGTCTCTGAATGTATAACATGAACCTTGAAGCAGAGGGGCTCCAGCAACAGAGTGTACAGTTCACACAGGCTCACCAAAACCGCACAATAGAAGACTGGAAAAAAACGTTCCCTCGTCTGAGTCTCAGTTTCTGCTGTAACGTTACGATGGTTCGATCAGAATTTGGTGTAAACATGAAGGCACAGATCCATCCTGCCTGCTGTCAGTGGTTCAGGATGGTGGTGTAATGGTTTGGGGATAGTTTTTGGCACACTTTGGGCCCCTCAGTATCAGCTGAGCATTGTTTGAACACCACAGCCTACCTGAGTATTGTTGCTGACCACGTCCTGTAACACAAGAATTAATGCAATTCTGAAGGCCACACGGGGTCCAACCCAGTACCAGCAAGGGGTACCTAATAAAGTGACCAGTGAGTCTAGATGGTGTTCAGTTCAGGCCCAATTAGCCAGTACCAGCTGATCGAGCTAGTGGCTCTTTCTTCATAAAAATGAGTCATCTTTGACAATCAAACCATAATTCATAAACAAACAAAAACGTTGCTACAAAGAAGAAATCCCCTCCACACGACCCAGTGACATCAGACAGGACAGAATAGTGCAGATCACACACAGGAAGGAGGACAGGAAGCAGGAAGTGGGCGGTCCCTGTAGGCTCAGCCAGGTGTCATCCACAGGTTTGCTTGGACAGCAGCGTCCTGAAACAGACATGAACAAACACGGCACTGAAAATCCTCTGAAATGCAGATGGTGGAATGAAAGGTGTGGCTTTCACAGGTAAGGATCACAGGTAAGGTCCAGCTTTGTTCTGTGAGATGGTCCAGATGGAGCTGTTGATTCATGTTTGGGTTTAAGCCTCAATCTGTGAGTCTGAATTATTGTTAGCCATGTTTGTAGTTTACTGAACACGCCTCTCGCTGCAGGTTAAAGTCATTATTTGCATTGTTAGCAAAGTTAGCCCGGCTAATTCAGGATTCCAACACCTCTGCAGCACTGAGAGAAAATAACAGGCTAAAATGTTTAAACGGCTCAGATTAAAACTCCAAATGGAACAAAAATGATTTTAATTTTTAAGAAATAAACAAAATCTTCACAGCAGGTCTGTTGGCTTCATCAGGACGTGACCTTCAGCTCGTGCTGGGTGAGTGTGAAGAGGCCGGGATGAGTCTGGAGGTCATGTCTCTCATGTGGAGCCCGCTCAGAGTTTGGGGCAGTTGTTGACCCAAGCGAGTGAGTTTATCTTCAGATGTTCTTCACAAACGATGGGAAAGTGGAGCCTGAAAATCAAAGAGCATGAAGTTGAACTTTAGGGTCACACAGAGGATTCTGCAGTTCCTGCTCTCTGCCTTTGAGGGGCGGTGTGGTGCGGCGCCCTGCGGCGTTTGACCTGCAGTGTGATATTTTTTGCAGTGCAGCTGCAGGTGTGGGTTTGGGATCAGTACCCGGCCTGCAGCCAGAGCTCAGTGAGCTGTCGACCTGCTGCCAGCCGCTGATGTTCAGAGGGGAGAAAACAGGTGTCGTTTAATCTTATCTGAGCGCCGGTGTGTGACCCGCTGGGTGCTGCTGGAGGCTCCGCAGGGCTGCACAGTTTACAGGTGAGACGTGTTCACTGGTTTTATTGTAGCTGGTAGAATATTATGACTACTGAAAGATTAAACTGTTTCAAGAGTTTGGAGTTTTGTTTCTTATAAGGAAATGAAGACACTTTGAAAAATAGCCCCAGCTTTGGTGTGTGTTTCTAATAAAACACTGATTTAGAACAAAATTAAATAATTCACTGTAAATTAGAGGGAAGAGTTTAAGGAATTAGAACGCTGCAATCACTAAACCGAGGAAAACTTTTCTTTGAGCGCTCAAAATACTATAATTATCAGCCAGGAGAATTTAAATCTGAAGGGAAATATTTATCAAAGTTTTCATCAGAAATCACCCATGTGGAAACAAATGCAGTTTATTCATAATAAAACAAAATGTTCTAAATGTAAGTGGAAAGGTTTGCTGTTGAACAGCAGGGTTTGTCCTCTATCTGCAGCACTGGTGTGAATGTGAAGTTTTATACTCTGCAGGCCACCGGGGAGCGCTGGGTCCACTGGTTTCACTGGTGGGGTCACAAAGTCATCACAGCATCACTGAAACAGGGACCAGAAACTTTTTTTACACCAGCGGGGCGCTCTTTCAGAGCTGTTTGGAGGCACAGAGTTTACCTGCTCATGTGTTTGAGGGTCCTTTTTTTTTTTTGTGTAATTACCCTCTGCAGAAATGAGCTAAAACTTTCACCACCAGGGGCAGTATTTCACCGGTGGGTGTGTTGAGATGTTTTCAGGTGTGTGTTGCTGTTCCTCAAACCTTTAATAGCTCTCTTTAGCCTGTTTTCTGTCTCCTGGCCAACATTATAAATAAGGCTTACCTGGTTAAATAACATTTATGAAGACTTGTTGTGGCATCTAGTGGTTTAAATTGGTATTACGTGAAAGTACAGCCAATCCCCAAGTCAACTTCAGTTATTACCTCTTCAACACAATACACAGAGGTTTATAGCCTCCTCCTGCTGATGACTTTAATCATTTTAAACAAGAATTTCTTTTAAAATTGTGCCCCAGAACAAATGTGATGCTAATCTCATTAGCTTTTCTGTGCTAACGCCTGCCTCCTTAACCCAGTGCTGCTGATTAGCTGTGTCCTTTTGTGCGAGTGTGTGAGGCTGCTGGTACAGCTGTGAACTAGATGTGTATTTAGGTCAAATGAGGAAGTCATTAACTGTACTCTGACCAATTCATGCCTCATATAAGGGGTGATTTTTACACCTCAGCCAGGTGAGCTGGGGCTTCTGTAAACATTGAAACCACAGCATCTTCTCTTTTTGCTAACCATGTAGCTGCTCACTGATTTCTACAAAAGCTTTATTTTTATTGTGACGCTGAAGGTTTCGATGCTCTGCAGCAGAGTCATGGCAGGCTCCTGGAGGCTCACACAGCATCCACGCTTCTCCATCATAATCTGTGTTTCTGCAGTTTTAATACTCCTGCTCTTCAGCCAAGGTAATCCGAAGCTATAAAGGCTACATTGTATGGGTTAATTATTAATAATAGCAATAATGGCTCTTTAAATGTTCACTTTTCTCCAGCGATGATCTCCAGACAACAGGAGGAGCGGCACAGGAGAGAATTTGCTGACTCTACAGGTATTTCAGTTTTGCATACTGTGGCTGTCAAATACATTTCAGCAGCTTATTTTCCAGCTTGAACAAGTCACAAAGAAACATTAAAGAGTTTATATGGTTTAAGCATATTTTTATATTAATAAAATTGCCTATTTGGTAATACCTGTGTGAGTATGTGGAGTGGATACACCAATAAATATACACCAATCAAGCATAACATGATGAGCACCTGTCCAATATTGCTTTGGTCGCCCTTTTGCTGCTAAAACAACTCTGACCCACTGAGGCGTGGACTCCACTGGACCCCTGAAGCTGTGCTGTGGGATCTGCACCAAGATGTCACCAACAGATCCTTTAAGTCCTGGACGCTGTGAGGTGGAGCCTCCATGGATCGGACTGGTTTCTCCAGCACATCCCACAGATGTGCCATTGGCTTGAGATTTGGGGACTTTGAAGACCAAGTCAACACCTCAAACTTGTTGTGCTCAAACCATTCCTGAAACATTCCTGCTTTGTGGCAGGGAGCATTATCCTGCTGAAAGAGGCCTCAGCCATCAGGGAATACTGTTTCCATGAAAGGGTGTAGATGGTCTGCAACAGTGCTTAGGTCGGTGGTACGAGTCAAAGTAACATCCACATGGATGCAGGACCCGAGGTTTCCCAGCAGGACTTTGTTTAAAGCATCACACTGCTTCCCCCGACTTCCCTTTTTTCCTTTTTGTCATCCATGTGACCTAAAAGAAAACGTGATTCATCAGAACCGCCCACCTTCTTCCACTGCTCCGTGGTCCAGTTCTGATGCTCAGGTGTCCATTGTTGGAGCTTTTGGCAGGCCACAGGGGTCAGCATGGGCACCCTGACTGGTCTGCAGCCATGCAGCAGTACAAATTATATTTAGTTAGAAAGACACTGAGAACCATAGTGGTCAGCCTGAGCAAGGGTGGAGCGCACACTCCGGGTCAGGGACGAGCTGCTGCCCCAAGTGAGGGAAGATCGACTTATGGATTGGCTGTTGTGCTGAAGAGGGCGCTGAGTGCGAAAGGAAAGCTGTTGATTTACCGGTCGATCTACATTCCTACCCTCACCTCTGACCTCTGGATACTGACCAAAAGAATGAGGTCATAGGTACAAGCAGCTGAAATGAGCTTCCAATGAAGGGTGAAGGGCTGTCCTTTAGAGGTGGGGGAAGACCTCAGTCAGGAGGGGTGCAGAGTAGAGCTGCTACTCCTCCACATGGAAAAGAGGCAGTTGAGATGGTTTGAGCATCTGACTAGGATTCCTCCTGGACACCTCCTAGGTGAGTTGTTCCGGGTAAATCAGGGCAGATCCAGGCCTGGGAACGGCTGGGTGTGAGCTGGAGGAGGCGCCCAGGGGGAGGGAGGCCTGGGCTCCTCTCCTTAGGCTGCTGCCCCCACATCTCTGAGGATGGATGGATACAAATCTGCATTATATAACAAAAACTCAACCAAATTGCATAAAATGTGACCTTTTATAAAGAAAATGTGACTGAAGACATAAAACCAGTTTAATAACAAAGCTTAACAAGTCAAACTTTATTTAGGGATGAACCTCTAAGATCCCTGAGGGCCAGTTCATCCTCCAGTAAATCCCATCATCAACAGTCACACAGTTCACTCATAAATCACCGACTGACGTGTAAATCTGCTCTGGATTGTATCTGAAATCTGAAATGCCGATGAGACTGTTACACTGACCTTGTGTAGTTTAAATAACTGCCACCCCGGGACGATTCCTCTGGGTAATTGTCACTTTTTTTTTTCCTTTTAGTACATCCAGTAATTACACCGGCTCATTCTGCTGATGCTGCTAATGCCATCATGGAGATTACACCCAGAACGAGCTCCCGCTGACTTCACTCTCTTATTTTTATTTCCCAGAAATCCCGGCAGAGCACATCGACCCTGCTGCCATCGATCTCACTCCGCTCGTCAATACTTTAATAAATTCAAGCCACTCGGGTACGTTGTCATGTCGTTGGGTCCTGAGCAGTACGTCTTTCATGGCTGAACCACAGATTCACAGATTGTTACTCATTTAAAGGACCAGTGCACTCAAGTCCACGTGGTTTCACTTCAGGTATTCAGAGTTTTAGACCAAACATCAAGCATTGCCTCACGTCACTCACTCGACTGCAGCCAATGAGAGCTCGGCTTCCCTCGAGCCTAATTTTAGCATTTTAACTCTTAATTTTGATCTTCAAGCTCATTAATGAGGTCACACCATCGACCCTGTGCTCTAAGTTTTAGTGATTATTGATGACCCCCTGAAGATTGACCCTTCATCGTGAGATGAGGTCTTCACTGTTCTTCATTAGTGATGCAGCATTCTTCAGTATATAGTCTGACGTGTTTGCCTGTGTTTTGTGTTGCAGGCTCTCGGCAGCTCTTCTCTCTGCTCAGCGTGACGTCCTACAGCTCTCTGGCTCTGCACAAACTCACCCTGTTGGTCTACAACAGTAAATGTTCTCTCCTTACAAACGTCTGCTTCCTCTGAAGCTGCAGACAGGAAACAGTAACGTGTGTGAAGCCTGCAGCTCGCAGTCTTTAGTTTGGCAGTACTGCCATCTGGTGGTTTGAATGTGTAGTGAGAACAGTAGTTTTCATTCCTAAATGGAACAGTATTTCAGGACCACATACTAACCATCTCTATTTTTAATATTAGACTTTCCTTTTCATGATGTTGTGGGACTTCACCTGTAAAACAGGGTGAACCATGACAGCAGCTGGACTTCTGCAGGATGAGAAAGAACCCCCTGATTTTTGGTGCTGAGCTGGATGATTTTATCTAAAACTCCAAAATAAAATGGTGGCATTGGTGGAAAATGTGCTCCCCGAGGGCATCGTAGCACAAATTTTTAACATAAGACAGAAATAATCTTTTTTTCCAAAAGATGTTAAAGTGGACTTCTTCTGTTACTTATTTTCTGTCATATATCTCCTGTTCCAGTGGTGGATGTTTTATTACCCAGCTGTGAGGTCAGTGTATGTACAGGTAATCCCTGTGAGCCAAAGTCTCAGGCTTCACACAGGTTTTTTTTTTTCTACTGTTGCACCTATATGATGTCATAGGGAGGAGACATCTCTAATATGGTCCTCTGAGCTATGCAGAAGCCTCAGAATCCAAGAAGGTGGAGCTAAAACAGTATTTAAGGCGGAGCATGAACTGCACCAAGGCCCAGAATCAGATGAATTGGGATTATTTGAAAGTATTAATCGCACAAAGCTACTATAGTGGAGTCTAAGGATAAAAAGCTGGAAATAAGCAGCTTGTTTCACCTGTGAAATGTAAGCGAGGGAGGTGCCGGATGTTCAGAGGCTGTGTCCTCTTTTAGCATCTTAAACTTCACAGCCTTAAATGTGTTTGTGCTCTCTGAAGTGTTCCTGTGTGTTCTGCAGTTTCCAGCATGAGGAGTATAGAAAGCAGCACGTTCAGGAGGAGATTCTGCTACTGCGTCACAAACGACACCAACGATTTAACAGGCAGGAGGCTTTGAACCGTCAGCCTCATTTTACCCATCATGCAGTTCTTTTTGTTTAAACTCATTTCGGTTTTCCATCAGATTTTACAGCCATACTGCTGGATGTGATGGGAAACTCAACAAGTTACCTGCAGGAGCTCTTTAAATCCTCCTCCATACTATCAGGTGGTGGAAGTTACTTACATTTAACCCTGTATGATGTGCTTTATGTCTGTTTCTTTGGCTAACAGCGTGTTTCCTGCTTCTGTGTCTCAGTGAGCCAGAAGAATAACTCAGACTGTATCTACATCTGCGTGATGGCCGGTAAGATGGGTATGTGTAGATCTCTTCTGGTGTATGTAAAGAAATGAAACCTGTTGATTTTAAAGCCCTCTGCTTTTAGAGTAGAGCACATGGCACTAAAGAGGAAGTTGACCCCTTTTGTTACTGCTCCTGATCTGCTTTTAAAAGGAAAGAGTCCCAAGTTATTATACACTATATTACCAAAAGTCTTCACTCACCATCCAAATCACTGAATCCAGGTGTTTCAGTCACTTCCACAGGTGTATAAAGCAGCACCTAGGCATGCAGACTGCTTCTACAAACATCAGTGAAAGAATGGGTCGCTCTCAGGAGCTCAGTGAACTCCAGCGTGGTACCGTGATAGGATGAAACCTGTGCAACAAGTCCAGGCACTGCTAAATATTCACCAGTCAGCTGTTAGTGGGATTATAACGAAGTGGAAGCGATTGGGAACGACAGCAACAACAACTCCCCTTCCTGCTCCAACATGACTGCACACCAGCGCACAAAGCAGCTCCATAAAGACATGGATGAGCCAGTTTGGTGTGGAAGAACTTGACTGGCCTGCACAGAGTCCTGACCTCAGCCTGATAGAACACCTTTGGGATGGATTAGAGTGGAGACTGTGAGCCAGGCCTTCTCTCCAACATCAGTGTCTGACCTCACAGATGTGCTTCTGGAAGAATGGTCAGAAATTCCCATATACACTCCTAAACCTGTGGAAAGACTTCCCAGAAGAGCTGAAGCTGTTATAGCTGCAGAGGGTGGGCCCACATCATGTTAAAGCCTCTGGATTAAGGATGATGTTACTCAGGTTCATATGTGTGTGTGAAGGCAGACGAGTGAACACTTTCAGCAGTATATTATATTTGTATAAAACCACAAACTGAAACTGATTTCCAAACTTGGGAATGCAGTTTTTAAAAGCCAAATCTTTATTGTTCTGATAAAGTGGGGTTAGAGTTTGGTTGGATATGTTGGGGTAGCTCAGGGCTGACCTAACAGGGGTCTAAGGGGGTGGGATGGAGGTGGTAAATATGCAAATATTTGTTTTGTTTGTTAGAATTATTTTTTTCATCTATTGATTTGCAATTTTCAAAAGCCAAAAATCTGTAATTCAGATGAGAGATTGAAGATTAAGAACTTTCTTTAAAACCCTCCAAAAATAAATAAATCTCTCAGCAGAACGTGAAGAAGCAGTCAGTGTGACTTCATGTCCATGTGTGGTGTAATTTTGTGTAACACCACTTTACAGCAGGGTGTTGCAGTAAGTCAGTGTAACTTTAATTTAACCAGGAAAGACGGCGTTCACTTTTACACTGGTGGGCTTACAAAGGGCGAAGCATCAGCTTAAAAGAGGCATCGAACGGTTAAAGAACAGCAGCACGACACGAAAACATTTAACCCCTCCCACTGGAAACCTCTGCCCCCGGGGGTGACGGTTTCAGTTATCTTCTACAGAGGGTGATCACAGAAAATACTTTTGATAAATAAGTAAGTTAACCCTGCAAACAGGCTGGTGACCTGCACAGGGTGTAACCCCCCCCCCCCAAAACCCTGAAAAGGATAAGCAGAGGAGAATAAATGGACGGAAAAGGAGAGAGAAGATAAACTGTGACTCACTCCACTGAAAATTCTCTTTTTAAAATGCCTGAAAAAATAATTTAATTATAATGATTTTTTGACGTGAAAAGCAGCATCATGTAAAGGAAGAGACTTTTTCCCATCATCAGACCTGATGATGATGAAGGTGTTGGTCTGAATGTGATGTTTGTGTCTTGTCCAGGCAGAGAGGTGCCTGAGCTGTGGGATGTCAGCTCCATCACGCCGCTCTTCAACCAGACCATCATCGAAGGGCCGCACAGAGGTTCGTTCACTGGTTTTTACAGATCCACTGATGACCAACAGGGGGCAGCTTTGCCTCAGGATAGATCAAAGAGCCCCCACAGTACCAGAGCGAGGAGATCAGCATATCGAGAGTTTAATGATCCAGGAAATGTCTAACATAAATATTTTGTTCTGATATTTTCTTTTGTGCGATGCCCACGCCCTCCTTATATTCACGGAGCTCTGCTTCCTCTTTGTGAACCAGCCTTGAACATCTCCTCCTTCCGACTCCCCGTCGGTGAGTACGCCAGCACCTTTAAAAGGCTCATTCAAGCATCTGCTGTCATCAACCAGACACTCAAAGAGCTGCTTAACTGTCCTCTTCAAATTGTCTATTTTAAACCTCAGAATGGCACCAACTGCCCACCAATCTGAGTCACATGTCTCCGTCTGGGATGAGCTCCGTGCTAACCAGCAGAGTCCATTCAACTGCACATGGTGAGTCTCTCCAGGAGGCCGGAGCGTTTGGCTCATCTTCACAGTTTGTTCTGTCAGGAAGTTAGAGCCAGAATAACTTTTAGGTTTGATCAGGAGTGAGCTCCTGGTTTATGCATAATATACACAACCAAATGTGTAAAATGGCAAAGAACTGGCAGGATGTTTTTAAAGGACATAAAGAAATAAATCAGCTCGATCAGGTGACTGACTCTGCACAGTATTCCACATCTTTATCTTCAGATATTCTTGGGTTTCTTTCAAACTACGTGTTTGGTCATTTTCCAGCTGTGAAGCTGCATGTAGTCGTTCTGAGAGCGTTTGGCTGAATCTCAGTGGAAAGTGTAGCCAAATTCATCCAAATGCTTCTGTCTTCTGCCACATAATCAAATATTAGTTATTGGCCATTGGAAGCCATGCATATCCATAAAGCACACGGCCTCCACTGTGTTTTACAGCCAGTGTTATATGATTTAGGTCATCATCTGCTCTGAGTCTCCTCTGGTTCAGGTTGATCTTAGTTTCCTCTGTCCAAACGATGCCGCTCTGGTTTTATTGTATTATCAGACTCTAATCTGGGTTTCTATTCTTGACACTGATCACTGGTTTGCATTTTGTACTGAAAATCTGTGAAGTCTTCCCCTTATGTTAGATTTGATAATGATACAGCTGACTTCTGGAGAGTGTTCACCATGGAAAGGATCCCGTGATCTCGTGGTTTTCTGAGGTCTTCCAGTACTAAACTGTTGATTTGGGCGCTCCTCGTGTTCCCGTTCTCTCTCTGATAGATTTGTTTTGTTACTGTATCATTTTCATGGAGAACTCCTTTGACCACATTTGAGGGTTTGCAGAAAAACTTGCTATTAACACACTGGAATCAAATGGAGACATTTTAAATGTTTAATTTAAGTTTTATTGAAGACGTAGCTCTCACCTGTCCATGAAATGGCTGTTGATTGATTTGACCAGTTTCAGAGTATAAAAATGACCAAATGGTTAATAGAATATTTTTGTTTTTACACATTTTTTTTGGTTATTTCAGAAAATACACACGTTACAGTTATATGAATATAAGGCTAAAGTGCAGACATATAGAGGTCCAGTTTAGTGACTCCAATTTACTGAAGTTAAGCAAAGAACTCGTATTTACAGCCTCCAGTGTCAGCACACCTGCTGATCACAGCAGTCGTGTTCCTACTTTAAGACTTCACGTGTCTTTTAGCTGTAAACATGTTTATTTTATATATTTGTATATGTTTATGATGGTTGCGTCTTGGTTTCACTCTTTCAGAGGCTGAAAGTTGAACTTACGATCACTTTTTCTTGGTTTACCAGCTTCTCCAACAGCTGTGGATGAAACAGCTGCAGCAACAGCGAAGGTCACCGCAGCTCAGCCACTCACAACAACTCGACAGCCGACAACCTTCACGCCTAAAAGTTACACTACAGCCAAAATAACAGAGACGACACAACGATCTACAGCACCAAGCAGGACAACAAAAGCAGGAACAACACAACGGGCGACCACACCGACTGTGGCAGCATCTCAGAGCAGCCCTACAGAGGAAACAACTTTATTACCATTTACTACCTTAAAACAACCAACCAGCACCACTTCATCAGCGCCGACTGCAGCAGCTCCGCCCACAGCAGCAGCTCCGCCCACAGCAGCAGCTCCGCCCGCAGCAGCAGCTCCACCTGCAGCAGCAGCTCCACCTGCAGCAGCAGCAGCTCCGCCCACAGCAGCAGCTCCGCCCACAGCAGCAGCTCCGCCCGCAGCAGCAGCTCCACCTGCAGCAGCAGCTCCACCTGCAGCAGCAGCAGCTCCGCCCACAGCAACTCCACCTGCAGCAGCAGCAGCTCCGCCCACAGCAGCTCCGCCCGCAGCAGCTCCACCTCTGCCCACAGCAGCTCCGCCCACAGCAGCTGCTCCGCCCACAGCAGCTCCAACCACAGCAGCTGCTCCGCCCACAGCAGCTCCACCTCTGCCCACAGCAGCTCCAACCACAGCAGCTGCTCCGCCCACAGCAGCTCTAACGACAGCAGGGCCAACTGCAGCAGCTCTGCCTGCAGCAGCAACAGGATTAACCACAGTGCCAGGTAGAGCCACAACCTTCTCACCAGCGATTAGTCTGACCCAGACACCAACATCTATAACCACAGCCGCCCACCACATGATGTCCACAGTTCATCCCACAAGACTTTCACCGGCCCGAGCTTCAGCACCCACAGTAGCCAAGAGGACTTCAGGGTTTCTGATTAGAAGAACTACAACTCCCAGCAAGGCAACAGAGAAACCAGGTAAACAGTGTCTGGGTTCAGATAGTTTAATATGAATGTAAGCATGTATAATACAGCAGTGAGGAAAATGCTGTTGTGTATAAATGATCAGCTGGCAGTTTTTTAATTAATCCTTTAATCTCTTTAAATCTCTTGAGAGTTATTGTCTCATTTACAAGAGAGACCTGTTACATACATCAACAAAAACCCATCATCAGCAGTAAAAGTGTGAACTCTGGTTAGACAAAATAAAGGGATGCTTCACCAAATTTCTCCCATCAGTCCTTTAGTGCTGTATTAAAACGTGTTTGGGCTTTTAAAGATCTCAAAATCTTAAAATCAATCAATTTACCAGATAAAATCTCACAAATGTATCTGGAAAAAAAATCATAATATTAAGAGGAAACATTTTTTTCAGAAATATAAGAAAAGGGATCAAGAAAAAAACTCATTAATGAAAAAACTTGAATATTCTTTAAAATCATGAATGTAAGGAAGTACATCGCTCCCTGAGAGTCACCTTAAAACTGTTTTATCTGGTTACAGTTAACTCATATTTTGCTGAAATCTGTG